>NC_057799.1:610284869-610290298 GCF_018294505.1 Triticum aestivum
AAAATGAAAGGTGAAGAACACCATGACTCTTGCATAAGGTAGAAGATAAAAGTAAAAGATAGGCCCTTCGCAGAGGGAAGCAGAGGTTGTCATGCGCTTTTAAGGTTGGATGCACAAAATCTTAATGCAAAAGAACGTCACTTTAGATTTCCACTTGTGATATGGTCCTTTATTATGCAGTCCGTCACTTTTATTTCTTCCACATCACAAGATCGTATAAAGCTTATTTTATCCACATTAATAGATCATACATATTTAGCGGGCAATTTTTATTGCATGCACCGATGACAACTTACTTGAAGGATCTTACTCAATCCATAGGTAGGTATGGTGGACTCTCATGCCAAAACTCATTTTAAGGGATGTTTGGAAGCACAAGTAGTATTTCTACTTGGTGCAAAGAATTTGGCTAGCATGAGAGGGAAAGGCAAGCTCAACATGTTGGATGATCCAAGACAATATACTTTATTTCGGATATAAGAAAACATAACCCATTATGTTGTCTTCCTTGTCCGACATCAACCTTTTAGCATGTCTTATTTTAATGAGTGCTCACAATTACAAAAGATGTCCAAGATAGTATATTTATATGTGAAATCTCTCTTCCTTCAATATTCTTTCATGAATTGTTCAAGTGACCAATTCTACGTTTGCTAACTTTCAATGAGTTTACTACCTATACTTATTATGTGTGAAGTCATTACTCCCCATGTTATAAGAATATGAAACATATATAAATTCAGATTTATGACATTCAATTCATTTAACCATTTACTCATAGGATATACGTGAAGCACATGAGTAAATGACAAACTACTCCAAAAGATATAAATGAAGAACACAGAGTAGTCAAATAATTAACTAGCCATGGGAGGATTCTTTTTCATTCAATAATTCAGATCCAATGATTTTATTCAAACTGCAAGTAAAATTGAAAACACGCTCCAAGCAAAACACATATCATGTGACGAATAAAAATATAGCTCCGAGTAGGGTATACCGATAGTTTTGAAGACGAAAGAGGGGATGCCTTCCGGGGCATCCCCAAGCTTAGGCGCTTGAGTCTTCCTTGAATATTACCTTGGTGCCTTGGGCATCCCCAAGCTTAGGGTCTTTCCACTCCTTATTCTCCTCATATCGATATCTCACCCAAAGCTTGAAAACTTCAATCACACAAAACTGAACAAAACTTCGTGAGATAGGTTAGTATGATAAAGAGTAAACCATTCACTTTGGTACTGTCTAAGACAAGGTTCATAATTGTTTCCACACAATGTCTACTGTACCATATTATTTCTACAATTTATATTGAGAAATATAAGCCATAGAAACTAGAAAACAAGCAAACTATGCAATGAAAACAGAATCTATCAGAAACAGAACAGTCTGTAATGATCTGAACAGCAACCATACTTCTGCTACTCCAAAAATTATGAAATAAATTTGTGGACATGAGTAATTTTTCTATTAATCTTCTGCAAAAATAATCAACTCAAAAGCACTCTTCTGTAAAAATGGCAGCTAATCTCGTGAGCGCAAAGTTTCTGTTTTTTACAGCAAGATCACATTAACTTTCACTCAAGTCTTCCCAAAGGTCTTACTTGGCACTTTATTGAAACAAAAGCTATAAAACATGATTACTACAGTATCTTAATCATGTAAACACACGAAAACAGTAAGGGTAATTATTGGGTTGTCTCCCAACAAGCGCTTTTCTTTAATGCCTTTTAGCTAGGCATGATGATTTCAATGATGCTCACATAAAGGATAAGAATTGAAACATAAAGAGAGCATCATGAAGAATATGACTAGCACATTTGAATCTAACCAACTTCCTATGCCTAGGGATTTTGTGAACACATAATTTATAGGAACAAGAATCAACTAGCATAGGAAGGCAAAACAAGTATAACTTCAAAACTTTAAGCACATAGAGAGGAAACTTGATATTATTGCAACTCCTACAAGCATATATTCCTCCCTCATAATAATTTTCAGTAGAATCATGAATTCAACAATATAACCATCACATAAAGCATTCTTTTCATGATCTACAAGCATAGAAATTTTTCTACTCTCCACATAAGCAAAATTCTTCTCATTCGGAATAGCGGGATCACTAGTTCCTAAAGTTGACACTCTTCCAAACCCGCTTTAGATGATAGTATTATTCATACTCCAAAACATACAAGTGAAGTTCATGGAGCATTCTACAATTAATATAAACTAACCAATACCCAAGCTCAGAATGTATAAGTGAAGCACACGAAGCATTCTATAAAACCATACTCAAAAGATTAAAGTGAAGCACAAAGAGCAATTCTATAAGATCGTACTTAAAGATATAAGTGAAGCACATGAAGTATTCTATAAATCAATGAAAGGCTATCTCATACTAGCATGGTTCTTAAAGAAAAAGAAAAACACAAAGGACACAAATCATGTGAACACAAAACAAAAACCGAGGTATACCGATAATTGTTGAAGAAGAAAGATGGGATGCCAACAGGGGCATCCCCAAGCTTAGATGCTTGAGTATCCTCTTAAATAATTACTTGGGGTGCCTTGAGCATCCCCAAGCTTGAACTCTTGCCTCTCTTTATTCTTCTCATATTGATAGCTCCTCGATCTTCGAACACTTCATCCACACAGAACTTTAACAAAAACTTTGTGAGATCCGTTAGTATTACAAAGCAAATCACTACTATAAGTACTGTTGCAAACCAACTCATATTTTATTTTTGCATTATCGCTACTGTAATATAACATTTCCATGGCTTAATCCACTGATAGAAATCGATAGTTTCATCAAAACAAGCAAGCAATGCATCAAAAACAGAATCTGTCTTAAACAGGACAGTCTGTAGTAATCTGGAAGTTTAGCAAACTTCTGTAACTCCAAAAATTATGAAATAAATTTGACAATTAAAAAAATTTGTACAGAAGTAATGTGCAAAAAGTTTCAGACCCATTTGACTTTCTAGTAAAAAAAATGTAAAATCACGCGCTACAGCCAAAGTTTATGTTTTTGTTCTGCACATAGTAAACAAGCAATCTAATCATCCTAAAACCAAGGCTTGGCACATTATCTTTTATAATACAATGGATATACACAAGGGGATAATTATTTACAGAGAAATTTCCATGAAAAATTCTACATTGTTTCCGTGAGCATGAACACAAGTGCTCAAGGTCGACCCTCACTTCTTCAATGCATAACTTTCCAATCACTTCTCTTTTTGAAAAACTTTTTAGGCATCAGAGGCAAGTAATTTTTTTGGTATTTTCATTCTTTTAATTTTTTTGTATGTTTCACCCACAACTAAACAGAAACAAAAAGGAAAAACAAAATCTACTTAGTGAAGAAAGCAAACAAGCATACACGAGAATACCAACCTGACGCTATTGCTCCCCGGCAACGGCGCCAGAAAAGAGCTTGATAATCCCCAAGTGTAGGGAATCATCGTAGCAATTTTCAACGGTGGAAGTGATAAGTATGGAGTGTCGAACCCACAAGGAGCTAAAGGTAAGATCAATATTCTCTCAAGCCCTATCTGCCACTGATACGACTCTACGTACACCGAACGTTTGCTTCCAACTAGCAATGAGAAATAAAACTACGTTGTGGGTATGAAGAGGATAACTTTGCATGGTATCGGAGAGCTAAAATATAAAAGTAGGTGTTGTTATCATAAAGTTAGAATATATTACTAAATATTATAAATAGCGAGTGTGGAATAATGATGGATCGGTGTGCGGAATTGTCCTAGGCAATTTTTAACAAGACCGGTAGTCGTCATTGCAATTTCATATGAGGGAGAAGCATAAGCTAACATACTTTCTCTACTTGGATCCTATGCACTTATGATTGGAACTCTAGCAAGCATCCGCAACTACTAAAGATCATTAAGGTAAAACCCAACCATAGCATTAAAGCATCAAGTCCCCTTTATTCCCATACGCAACAACCCCCTTACTCGGGTTTGTGTTTCAGTCACTCACCAACCCACTATAAGCGAATCATGAACGTATTGCAACACCCTACAGCGGGAATCCCTCACGCTTGCGCGACACGGAGGGCACCATAGGACAGCACCAAAATAAAACATACAACTCATAACAATCTAGATCACCAATCAACCCAAAGACAAAGGATATCTACTCAAAACATCATAGGATGGCAACACATCATTGGATCATAATATGTGGCATAAAGCACCATGTTCAAGTAGGTATTACAGCGGGGTGCGGGAGAGTGGACTGCGTAAAAGAGATGAGGATGGTGATGATGGTGGTGATGTTGATGAAGACGATCACCGCGGCGATGATTCCCCTCTCGATGGCACTCCTGTGCCACCGAGAGAGAGAGGAGGAGAGGTTCTCCCCCTTTTGCTTCCTCCTCCATGGCCTTCATCCTTGATGGGGAAAGGTTCTCCCTATGGTACTTGGCCTTCGTGGCAATGATGGCCTCTCCGGGATACTCCTCCATGGCCACCGGTGATGATGGCCCCCTCCGGCAGGGTGCCGGAGAGGGCGTAGATTGATTTCTCGTGGCTACAGAAGCTTGCGGCGGCGGAACTTCTGATCTAGGTTATTTTCTAGGGGGTTTCTGTATTTATAGGAATTCTTGACGTTGGTTTCACGTCAGGGGGGTCTCCGAGTCGTCCACGAGGCAGGGGCCCACGCCTAGGGGGGTGTGGGTGCGCCCCCACCCTCGTGGACAGCCCGGGACTCTTCTGGCCCAACTCTTTTGCTCCAGGGGCTTCTTTTGGTCCATAAAAAAATCAACAAAAATTGGCACGTCAATTGGACTCCGTTTGGTATTCCTTTTTTGTAAAACTCAAAAACAAGGAAAAAACAGAAACTGGCACTGGGCTCTAGGTTAATAGGTTAGTCCCAAAAATCATATAAAATAGCATGTAAATGCATATAAAACATCTAAGATGGATAATATAATAGCATGAATACTTCATAAATTATAGATACGTTGGAGACGTATCATGTAGACACCAGGAGGATCTAGGTTACACAAGGTCGGTTACAAAGAAGGGAATCTACATATTTGGCCGCCAAGCTTGCCTTCCACGCCAAGGAGAGTCCCATCCGAACACGGGTGCAGTCTTCAGTCTTCGTATCTTCACAGCCCATCAGTCCGTCCAATGGCTAACAGGCCGGACGCCCGAGGACTCCTTAGTCCAGGACTCCCTCAGCCGTCCGCTAGTAGATGGCAAAGAAAGTGGCCAAACTAACGTCCGCTAGTTTGGCCACTTTGTTTGCCGTCTGCTAGCGGACGGCAAGGAGCTGTGCCCTATCTAACAAAATGCCCTCGCCCTAGCCCTCTCTCTCTATCTCTCTGTCCCTCCCCTCATCCCAACCCCGCGCCGCCGCCCCGCCTCGCCGCGCATCCTCGGGCCGCCCCGGCCACCCCG
>NC_057799.1:610992251-611148993 GCF_018294505.1 Triticum aestivum
CGCCCCTAGCCGACCCCGCCGCCACCTCGCCGCCTCGCCAGACTCAAGGTAGCCGCCACCAGTTTTTTTATAAAACCGTTCAGTTTAAAAAAAAACCTAGATCCGTTTTATTTACTAGATCGGTTTTATGTTTGTTTTCGGTTTAGTTATTTTGCGGGCGTTCGTCCGTACGTTCGTTTTAACGAACGGTTTTCGTCGTTTAACCACAGACAGCGAACGTTCGTTCATTAGCCTGTTCGTCAGTTTTTCTTTTTCTCGGAATTTTTGCAATTATTTTCGATCGCGATTTTCGATCTGTTTTTCGTTTTAGTATAACTTTTCGCTCGTTTATCGGAATCAGGCGACTCAAGCGCCTAGAGTTTCGTCTCGAAACCCTCTTTCCGTTTAACCAACTTAAACAAGTTTTTGCTACTGTAAAATTTGACTTAAGTCGAGATTAGTAAAGGAAGCCTGGTTCTTTCGCCGTTTGAGTTTCGTTGCTTCGTTCGATTTGATTCTTTTTGCAAACCGGAGTTCTTAAGTTGAACTTTCTGGTTAGGTCTCTTATTTTGAGTTTTACCCGTGCACCCTTGCTTGATTGCTTATGTATGTATTGTTTGTTTGCGATAGAGTACCCGGAGTGCGAAGCGTGCTACTACGAGTCTCTAGGTTTCACGGATCATCAGCAAGGCAAGTAACACTTTGATCATACCTCTTACTACCCAGTTTTATTGCATTAGATCAATCCTCAAACAATTGCATGGTTTGGATCTGATTTAAATTGTGGGTTTGGGAAGTAGATGAGGTAGTACCTATTGCCCGGTTTATTATCAAACCCTGGGAATTACTTCTACGTTACGCTTATATTGCTATGCTATGCTCGTAGACGTGGATTGGGTTTGAGTGAATTTCCATGACACATGTGAGGATGTTAATTAATGGTTCAACTTAAGGTGGTTATTTTAATTCACATCTGGGTGGATTGAGGCACCTGGGGAACCCAGTGTTGCCTGTATTTTTGGATATCCCGGAGTACCCGTGAGATTATCCTATGGACCGCCACCCAGGCTCAAAGGGATCATGAGATCATTCATGCTAGAAACTTCTGTGTGCAGCCACAAGCTATTATGGGCTCTAGCATAGTTGAGTAGGTTACATGACCTCTTGAAGAGGTGGGCTAGCAGATGTAGGGGAAAGTAGGTGTAACTGTCCACCCGGAGTAAAGAGTTATTGTTTCTGAAAGATTATGTCTCGGTCATCCGTTTCTCAAACACCATGTAGTGCGAGAAATCAAACGGAGGAGATCGAGTCTTGTGGGGAAAAGTGCGCAAACCTCTGCAGAGTGTACAAACTAATCATGGTTAGCCGTGTCCCCGGTTATGGACATCTTGAGTATCTAGTTCTTGGATTATCATGTGAATCTCATGATCATGTTACTTAATTTAATCTGATTGGGTTAATCACGTTCTTAATTGGGATTGAGTTGGAGGTACCTTCTCAATGTTTTACATCCACCATGATAGTTAAATAAAATTTATTCCTTTGTTGTAGGGAAAAAATGGCTTTTCGCAAACTGTAACCATAGAGCTTTCCACCAGCCATATGTGCATGTAGTGATAGCATTATTCTGTTCATTACTCTCTATGTGTTACTCTGCCAGCATATTCCATGTGCTGACCCGTTTTCGGGCTGCAACGTTCATGTTGCAGACTTTTCAGACGACGAGTAAGGTGCCATAGGTTGTGGTCTTATACTCAGTGATGCCGTTGGAGTTGATGGACTCACTTTATATTCCAAGCCTTCCGCTGTTATCGTATTTAGATGGCCTTAAGCCATATTTATTGTAATAAGTTCTCTCTTGAGACTATTCGATGTAATAAGTGTGTGATTGCTACTCTGTTATAAATCCTTCAAGTACTGTGCATGTCAGCATTACCGATCTAGGGATGACACTGATGCACAGAGGCTAGACTGTTTGAGGTCTGGTCGTTACAACATGACTGACTTGGGATGGTCCCGGAGGAAGCAAAAACAAGCTTTCTCGAAATCACTGCGGCAACTTGCATCGAATGCACATGAATTAGAGGAAGTCACTTCATACACCAAACATATACTTCATGAACGGGACATGAAGGTAATGTTTACAAAAGTTTCCAACACTAGATGGATGTTCAACATGATCATGGAGAAGATAAAATGTTGTTGATGGGCTCAAGAACAAGTCATCGGGATGACCATATAAATGGAATTCCATAATTATGTGAACAAGGACATAGCATTGGTCAGACCCAAAGGATGTAATGGTGTATGCTCGAGGAAGCAACCACGAGTAAGACAACATTACAAAATTCTGAATTGATTTGATGATAGCCCATACTCAAATCGAAAGATTGGGTAAGAAAATAGATCCAACAACTGACCACAAGGATCAACGGAGGAAGATATGATATTTCTGAATACACACACACACAAAGATACCCCTTTGGAATGAACGAGGTAAGGCAAAGCTTTTATCTTCAAACTCTCCAAGTTGTTTTAGCTTAACCAACTAGCTCAGGGGTATCCAACATGGATTCTTGGAGAGGGGTGGTTTATAAAAGAACCAACTTGATCGCGAGCTAAACATAACGGTCAGGGGGAAACCTGGTAATACTTCCGAGAAGATATCCGGAAAATCACGAACCACCGATATGTCTCTAAGCTCGAGAACAATCTTGCTTTTCAGGGCAAGACGATATGATCAAATAAGCAAGGGATTGAATAATCCTAACTCATTGATTCAAGAGTGCACCAGAAATAAGGACTAGGTAGCACAATCTATCCTAGAACAGTGATTCGATATCCAACACGATAAGAATGAGAGTGTTGTCCATTAACTACCAAGCAACAGAGTTGCTAGGAGTATTGATTTCACACATCACGATTCACTTGTTGGCATTCCGGTTACAACAACACGAAACAGAGGAATGAACAATGATGGCAAGAAGTATCACTAAATCAGGAATTTATAAGAGGTGGTGCAAATTCTCATGACATTCTTGATAAGAAAGAAGGTGACACTCCATGGTAGAACAGAGCAAAAGCTAGATTGGCATTATGATTTGCGGATTACAACTGCTTTGACCCAATCCTAGAAATGAATAAGGTACTGGAGTTTGTTCCTCCTAGTCATTCCGAGATAGAATGGTTTGGCGGAACACAAGAGTAAAGGGCATCGATGAACACGAATGCATGACTACTCCTGGCTATCGGTTGGTAGACGAAGGTCAGAAACAACTAAAGGGAGACAACTCAAAGGAACATATGGTTTTCTGAGTTGCGGATGCATAGATTTAGTATGTCAAACAAGTTCAACATATTTCTTCCGGATAACCCATGCAGAGAGGTAGGACTGGCAGAGTCACAATATAGAATGGGGAACTCATCGAGAGCACTCTTGTTGTGATCTTTTGGTTCAAAGAACTTCTGCCATAAGCAGTTCATGGTATTGGAAGAAGGATTTACCACGGACGTTGAGGACTATCGAAAAGGTTACTAATATCCTAAGGAACGAGCAACACTACCAACAGGAAGTAAGTAGAGTGAATCTTGGGTTCAAGAACCCAGAAATAGAATGCCTGTTAACTAAATGGCATCACGGGATGCTATCGAGAATGACGGCCAGAACCATCACACTAGGAATATAAAGCATTACTAAATTACTTGGTGGTTCTCTAGGATGCTTAGGGTCACAATATTGGATCCAACATATATGTCAAGGCAATAAAGTACCTCAACTCAACGATTAGTGTGGTTAAGCTGGCCCAAAGAAACATCGGGAACGGAAAGAAGGAATTTGCAAATGCATCGGACTATTTAGAAACCTGGGATAACTCGGATAGCATAACGGCTGTAAATGCTCAAAAAGATTTGAAACATCCTGCAAAATGGTGGAATAACCACTCAACATCACAATATCAAGGTTCTGAGATCAACTGTCATCACACAGAGGTAGTAGAAACTGAACTGAGACTTGAATCCATCAATCCTATAAGTTACGGATTAGTAACACGTGATCCTGATAGAAAGAAGAGAAAGCCTAGTTCTTAATCCCCGTAGAAGAGAAGAGGTTGACTCAGATCAGAAGGACATAAGGTAAATGATTAAAAAGAGCCTTACGTTCCCTTCCACAATCAATTCCCTTATATAACTAAAGCATTTCTAGACTCAACTTCGACCAGTTTGGCTTGGTAATCCTACAGGCAGTCAGGCTCTGATACCAAAGCTATCAGGACCCCGATCCTCAGTCACACTGATCTAGCATGTAACACATCATATCACTTTGCGGCCTCACGCACGGTATTACCACGGGTGCCACCTTACCTGGCCCGGGACCGTTTGCGCCTTTTGGCTCATGTATATGATAGTGTCGCTAGCATCCATATGACAGAGAATCCGGTCCGACATGACTAGTTGTGAACCCAAAGTGGCACTAACTTACGGGGACAGGCATACATGAACCAGCATCGAACGTGTCGGTCATCAGTGTGTGAATCCGGGCTGTAGCAACTGGGCTAACAGGACTCCGGGAACCCGGGCTATAGCAGGCTAGCAGGACTCTGGAAGTCACCGCGTGACATTTCCCCGAAGGGACAGACACAGGAACGAAGTGGATCACATGCCGGCTAGTCTAAGTGTTCCGGAGCAGTAGTAACTGGGCTAGGAGGACTCCGGTAAACCGGGCTGTAGCAGACTGCCATGGCACAGTGGAAGCACTAGACTACATTTCCCCATAAGAGAGGCTACCAAGGATAAACAACTAGGTTGTCGGATCCCAGACATACCAAGCATTTGAATCATACACACAATATGCCCTATCAAGGATAAACAACTAGGTTGTTGGATCCCACACATACCAAGTATTTTAGTCATCTTGCCCATGAGGCACGGTTCGCAAGCATCAAGTGATTCATAATCAAGTGATTCCAAAATCCCATCAGTATGGAGTTTCTTCATGCGCTTTACACCAATATGACCTAAACGGCAGTGCCACAAATAAGTTGCACTATCATTATTAACTTTGCATCTTTTGGCTTCATTATTATGAATACGTGTATCACTACGATCGAGATCCAACAAACCATTTTATTGGGTGTATGACCATAGAAGGTTTTATTCATGTAAACAGAACAACAATTATTCTCTAATTTAAATGAATAACTGTATTGCAACAAACATGATCAATAATATTCATGCTCAACGCAAACACCAAATAAAACTTATTTAGTTTCAACACTAATCCCGAAAGTATAGGGAGTGTGCGATGATGATCATATCAATCTTGGAACTACTTCCAACACACATCGTCACCTCACCTTTTACTAGTCTCCGTTTATTCTGCAACTCCCGTTTCGAGTTACTACTCTTAGCAACTAAACCAGTATCAAATACCGAGGGGTTGCTATAAACACTAGTAAGTACACATCAATAACATGTATATCCAATATACCTTTGTTCACTTTGCCATCCTTCTTATCCACCAAATACTTGGGGCAGTTCCGCTTCCAGTGACCAGTCCCTTTGCAGTAGAAGCACTTAGTCTCAGGCTTAGGTACAGACTTGGGCTTCTTCACTTGAGTAGCAACTTGCTTGCCGTTCTTTTTGAAGTTCCCCTTCTATCCCTTTGCCCTTTTCTTGAAACTAGTGGTCTTGTTAACCATCAACACTTGATGCTCTTTCTTGATTTCTACCTTCGTCGATTTCAGCATCGCGAAGAGCTCGGGAATTACTTTCGTCATCCCTTACATACTATAGTTCATCACGAAGTTCTACTAACTTGGTGATGGTGACTAGAGAATTCTGTCAATCACTATTTTATCTGGAAGATTAAATCCCACTTGATTCAAGCGATTGTAGTACCCAGACAATCTGAGCACATGCTCACTAGTTGAGCGATTCTCCTCCATCTTTTAGCTATAGAACTTGTTGGAGACTTCATATCTCTCAACTCGGGTATTTGCTTGAAATATTAACTTCAACTCCTGGAACATCTCATATGGTCCATGACGTTCAAAACGTCTTTGAAGTCCAGATTCTAAGCCGTTAAGCATGGTGCACTAAACTATCAAGTAGTCATCATATTGAGCTAGCCAAACGTTCCTAACGTCTGCATCTGCTCCTGCAATAGGTCTGTCACCTAGCGGTGCATCAAGGACATAATTTTTCTGTGCAGCAATGAGGATAATCCTCAGATCATGGATCCAATCCGATCTTTGCTACTAACATCTTTCAACATAATTTTTTCTCTAGGAACATATCAAAAATAAACACAGGGAAGCAACAACGCGAGCTATTGATCTATAACATAATTTGCAAAATACTATCAGGACTAAGTTCATGATAAATTTAAGTTCAATTAATCATATTACTTAAGAACTCCCACTTAGATAGACATCCCTCTAATCCTCTAAGTGATCACGTGATCCATATCAACTAAACCATGTCTGATCATCACGTGAGATGGAGTAGTTTCAATGGTGAACATCACCATGTTGATCATATCTACTATATGATTCACGCTCGACCTTTCGGTCTCCGTGTTCCGAGGCCATATCTGCATATGCTAGGCTCGTAAAGTTTAACCTGAGTATTCCGCGTGTGCAACTGTTTTGCACCCGTTGTATTTGAACGTAGAGCCTATCACACCCGATCATCACATGGTGTCTCAGCACGAAGAACTTTTGCAACGGTGCATACTCAGGGAGAACACTTTTATCTTGAAATTTTAGTGAGAGATCATCTTATAATGCTACCGTCAATCAAAGCAAGATAAGATGCATAAAAGATTAACATCACATGCAATCAATATAAGTGATATGATATGGCCATCATCATCTTGTGCTTGTGATCTCCATCTCCGAAGCACCGTGCTCGTGATCTCCATCTCCGAAGCACCGTCATGATCACCATCGTCACCGGCGTGACACCTTGATCTCCATCGTAGTATCGTTGTCGTCTCGCCAACTTATTGCTTTTACGACTATCGCTACCGCTTAGTGATAAAGTAAAACAATTACATGGCGATTGCATTGCATACAATAAAGCGACAACCATATGGCTCCTGCCAGTTGCCGATAACTCGGTTACAAAACATGATCATCTCATACAATAAAATATAGCATCATGTCTTGACCATATCACATCACAACATGCCCTGCAAAAACAAGTTAGACGTCCTCTACTTTGTTGTTGCAAGTTTTACGTGGCTGCTACGGGCTTAGCAAGAACCGTTCTTACCTACGCATCAAAACCACAATGATAGTTTGTCAAGTTGGTGCTGTTTTAACCTTCGCAAGGACCGGGCGTAGCCACACTTGGTTCAACTAAAGTGAGAGAGACAGACACCCGCCAGTCACCTTTAAGCAACGAGTGCTCCCAACGGTGAAACCAGTCTCGCGTAAGCGTACGCGTAATGTCGGTCCAGGCCGCTTCATCTCACTATACCGCTGAACCAAAGTATGACATGCTGGTAAGCAGTATGACTTATATCGCCCACAACTCACTTGTGTTCTACTCGTGCATAGCATCAACGCATAAAACCAGGCTCGGATGCCACTGTTGGGGAACGTAGTAATTTCAAAAAATTTCCTACGCACACGCAAGATCATGGTGATGCATAGCAACGAGAGGGGAGAGTGTTGTCCACGTACCCTCGTAGACCGACAGCGGAAGCGTTATAACAACGCGGTTGATGTAGTCGTACGTCTTCACGATCCGACCGATCAAGTACCGAGCACGGCACCTCCGAGTTCAGCACACGTTCAGCTCGATGACGTCCCTCGAACTCCGATCCAGCCGAGTGTTGAGGGAGAGTTTCGTCAGCACGACGGCATGGTGACGATGATGATGTTCCACCGACGCAGGGCTTCGCCTAAGCTCCGCAACGGTATTATCGAGGTGTAATATGGTGGAGGGGGGCACCGCACACGGCTAAAATATCGTATATCAAGTTGTGTGTAGAGGTGCCCCCCTGCCCCTGTATATAAAGGAGCAAGGGGGAGAGGGCCGGCCAAGGGGAGGTGGCGCGCCCAAGGGGGGAGTCCTACTCCCACCGGGAGTAGGACTCCTCCTTTCCTTGTGGGAGTAGGAGAAGGGAAGGGGGAAGGAGAAAGAAGGAAGGGGGCGCCCCCCTCCCTAGTCCAATTCGGACTAGCCCATGGGGAGGGGTGCGGCCACCCTTTGGGGTCTTTCTCTCCTTTCCCGTATGGCCCATTAAGGCCCAATACGAATTCCCGTAACTCTCCGGTACTCCGAAAAATACCCGAATCACTCCGAACCTTTCCGAAGTCCGAATATAGTCGTCCAATATATCGATCTTTACGTCTCGGCCATTTCGAGACTCCTCGTCATGTCCCCGATCTCATCCGGGACTCCGAGCTCCTTCGGTACATCAACATACATAAACTCATAATAAAACTGTCATCGTAACGTTAAGCGTGCGGACCCTACGGGTTTGAGAACTATGTAGACATGACTGAGACACCTCTCCGATCAATAACCAATAGCGGAACCTGGATGCTCATATTGGCTCCCATATATTCTACGAAGATCTTTATCGGTAAAACCGCATAACAACATACGTTGTTCCCTTTGTCATCGGTATGTTACTTGCCCGAGATTCGATCATCGGTATCTCGATACCTAGTTCAATCTCGTTACCGGCAAGTCTCTTTACTCGTTTCATAATACATCATCCCGCAACTAACTCATTAGTCACAATGCTTGCAAGGCTTATAGTGATGTGCATTACCGAGTGGGCCCAGAGATACCTCGCCGACAATCGGAGTGAGAAATCCTAATCTCGAAATACGCCAACCCAACAAGTACCTTTGGAGACACCTGTAGAGCACCTTTATAATCACCCATTTACGTTGTGACATTTGGTAGCACACAAAGTGTTCCTCCGGTAAACGAGAGTTGCATAATCTCATAGTCATAGGAACATGTATAAGTCATGAAGAAAGCAATAGCAACATACTAAACGATCGAGTGCTAAGCTAACGGAATGGGTCAAGTCAATCACGTCATTCTCCTAATGAGGTGATCCCGTTAATCAAATGACAACTCATGTCTATGGCTAGGAAACATAACCATCTTTGATTAACGAGCTAGTCCAGTAGAGGCATACTAGTGACACTCTGTTTGTCTATGTATTCACACATGTATTATGTTTCCGGTTAATACAATTCTAGCATGAATAATAAACATTTATCATGATATAAGGAAATAAATAATAACTTTATTATTGCCTCTAGGGCATATTTCCTTCAGTCTCCCACTTGCACTAGAGTCAATAATCTAGTTCACATCGCCATGTGATTTAACATCAATAATTCACATCACCATGTGATTAACACCCATAGTTCACATTGTCATGTGACCAACAACCAAAGGGTTTTTACTAGAGTCAATAATCTAGTTCACATCGCTATGTGATTAACACCCAAAGAGTACTAAGGTGTGATCATGTTTTGATTGTGAGATAATTTTAGTCAACGGGTCTGTCACATTCAGATCCGTAAGTATTTTGCAAATTTCTAAGTCTACAATGCTCTGCACGGAGCTACTCTAGCTAATTGCTCCCACTTTCAATATGTATCTAGACCGAGACTTAGAGTCATCTAGATTTAGTGTCAAAACTTGCATCGACGTAACCCTTTACGACGAACCTTTTGTCACTTCCATAATCAAGAAACATATCCTTATTCCACTAAGGATAATTTTGACCGCTGTCCACTGATCTACTCCTAGATCACTATTGTACTCCCTTGCCAAAATCAGTGTAGGGTATACAATAGATCTGGTACACAGCATGGCATACTTTATAGAACCTATGGCCAAGGCATAGGGAATGACTTTCATTCTCTTTCTATCTTTTGTCGTGGTCGGGCTTTGAGTCTTTACTCAATTTCACACCTTGTAACACAGGCAAGAACTCTTTCTTTGACTGTTCTATTTTGAACTACTTCAAAATCTTGTTAAGGTATGTACTCATTGAAAAAATTTATCAAGCGTCTTCATCTATCTCTATAGATCTTGATGCTCAATATGTAAGCAGCTTCACCGAGGTCTATCTTTGAAAAACTCCTTTCAAACACTCCTTTATGCTTTGCAGAATAATTCTACATTATTTCTGATTAAAAATATGTCATTCACATATACTTATCAGAAATGCTATAGTGCTTCCACTCACTTTCTTGTAAATACAGGCTTCACCGCAAGTCTGTATAAAACTATATCCTTTGATCAACTTATCAAAGCGTATATTCCAACTCCGAGATGCTTGCACCAGTCCATAGATGGATCGCTGGAGCTTGCATATTTTGTTAGCACTTTTAGGATTGACAAAACCTCCTAGTTGCATCATATACAACTCTTCTTTAATAAATCCATTAAGGAATGTATTTTTGTTTATCCATTTGCCAGATTTCATAAAATTCGGCAATTGCTAACATGATTCAGACAGACTTTAAGCATAGATACGAGTGAGAAACTCTCTCATCGTAGTCAACACCTTGAACTTGTCGAAAACCTTTTGCGACAATTCTAGCTTTGTAGATAGTAACACTACTATCAGCGTCTGTCTTCCTCTTGAAGATCCATTTAATCTCAATGGCTCGCCGATCATCGGGCAAGTCAACAAAAGTTCATACTTTGTTCTTCATACATGGATATCATCTCAGATTTCATGGCCTCAAGCCATTTCCCGGAATCTGGGCTCATCATCGCTTCCTCATAGTTCGTTGGTTCGTCATGGTCAAATAACATGACCTCTAGAACATGATTACCGTACCACTCTGGTGTGGATCTCACTCTGATGAGGCCCGGAAGCTTTTCCGGGGTGTGATGACCCACAAGTATAGGGGATCTATCGTAGTCCTTTCAATAAGTAAGCGTGTCGAATCCAACGAGGAGCAGAAGGAAATGATAAGCGGTTTTCAGCAAGGTATTCTCTGCAAGCACCGAAATAATAGGTAACAGATAGTTTTGTGATAGGATAATTTGTAACGAGCAACAAGTAACAAAAGTAAATAAAGTGCAGTAAGGTGGCCCAATCCTTTTTGTAGCAAAGGACAAGCCTGGAAAAACTCTTATATAGAGAAGAGCGCTCCCGAGGACACATGGGAATTATCGTCAAGCTAGTTTTCATCACGTTCATATGATTCGCGTTCGGTACTTTGATAATTTGATATGTGGGTGGACCGGTGCTTGGGTGCTGTCCTTGCTTGGACAAGCATCCCACTTATGATTAACCTCTATTGCAAGAATCCGCAACTACAACAAAAGTATTAAGGTAAACCTAACCATAGCATGAAACATATGGATCCAGATCAGCCCCTTACGAAGCAACGCATAAACTAGGGTTTAGGCTTCTGTCACTCTAGCAACCCATCATCTACTTATTACTTCCCAATGCATTCCTCTAGGCTCAAATAATGGTGAAGTGTCATGTAATCGACGTTCACATAACACCACTAGAGGATAGACAACATACATCTCATCAAAATATCGAATGAATACCAAATTCACACGACTACTAACAGCAAGACTTCTCCCATGTCCTTTAGGAACAAACGTAACTACTCACAAAGCATATTCATGTTCATCATCAGAGGAGTATTAATATGCATATAGGATCTGAACATATGATCTTCCACCAAATAAACCAACTAGCATCAACTACAAGGAGTAATCAACACTACTAGCAACCTACAGGTACCAATCCCAGACTTGGAGACAAGAATAGGATACAAGAGATGAACTAGGGTTTGAGAGGAGATGGTGCTGGTGAAGATGTTGATGGAGATTGCCCTCTCCCGATGAGAGGAGCGTTGGTGATGACGATGGCGATGATTTCCCCCTCCCGGAGGGAAGTGTCCCCGGCAGAACAGCTCTGCCGGAGCCCTAGATTGGTTCCGCCAAGGTTCCGCCTCGTGGCGGCGGAGTCTCATCCCGAAAGCTTGCCTATGATTTTTCTTCGGACGAAAGAATTCATATAGCATAAGATGGGCACCGGAGGGCCAACAGGGGGCCAACGAGGTAGGGGGCGCGCCCAGGGGGGTAGGGCGCGCCCCCACCCTCGTGGACAGGTGGAGGCCCCCCTGACGTGGATTCTTCTTCCAGTATTTTTTATTATTTCCAAAAATAACTTTTGTGGAGTTTTAGGACTTTTGGAGTTGTGCAGAATAGGTCTCTAATATTTGCTCCTTTTCCAGCCCAGAATTCCAGCTGCCGGCATTCTCCCTCTTCATGTAAACCTTGTGAAATAAGAGAGAATAGGCATAAGTATTGTGACATAATGTGTAATAACAGCCCATAATGCAATAAATATCGATATAAAAGCATGATGCAAAATGGACGTATCAACTCCCCCAAGCTTAGACCTCGCTTGTCCTCAAGCGGAAGCCGATAATGATAAAGATGTCCACATGTTTAGAGGTAGAGGTGTCGATAAAATAAAATACGGACATGAGGGCATGATGATTATTCTTATGACAGCAACATATATGGATATTGTCATATGATTTCTTATGCTCAAGTAATAATCTATTCACAATGCAAAGTATGAATCAGAAACTTTATTGAGAACCAACAAACTGTAATCTCAGTCATTGAAGCAATTGCAATTTATCATAACATCAGAAAGAGTCTATGTCAGAGCTTTCTAGCAAGTCCACATACTCAACTATCATTTAATCTTTCATAATTGCTAACACTCACGCAATACTTGTGGTTATGGAGTTTTAGTCGGACACAGAGAAAGATAGGGGCTTATAGTTTCGCCTCCCAGCCTTTTACCTCAAGGGCAATGTCAACAATAATAATTCATGCTAACCCATATCCAATTAGATATATCTATCAGGATCTTTCCAACATCCTGTGCTTGCCAAAGGATAAAATGTAAAAAGGAAGGTGAAGATCACCATGACTCTTGCATAAGGTAGAAGGTAATAATAAAAGATAGGCCCTTGCAGAGGGAAGCAGAGGTTGCCATGCGCTTTCAAGGTTGGATGCACAAAATCTTAATGCAAAAGAACGTCACTTTATATTGCCACTTGTGATATGAACCTTTATTATGCAGCCCATCGCTTTTATTTCTTCCACATCACAAGATCGTATAAATCTTATTTCCTCCACACCAATCAATCATACATATTTAGAGAGCAATTTTTATTGCTTGCACCGATGACAACTTACTTGAAGGATCTTACTCAATCCATAGGTAGATATGGTGGACTCTCATGGCAAAACTGGTTTAAGGGTTTTTGGAAGCACAAGTAGTATCTCTACTTGGTGCAAAGAATTTGGCTAGCATGAGGGGGAAAGGCAAGCTCAACATGTTGGATGATCCATGACAATATACTTTATCTCAGATATAAGAAAACATAACCCATTATGTTGTCTTCCTTGTCCAACATCAACTCTTTAGCATGTCATATTTTAATGAGTGCTCCCAATCATAAAAGATGTCCAAGATAGTATATTTATATGTGAAACCTCTCTTTCTTTATTACTTCCTATTAATTGCAACGATGACCAAAGCTATGTTTGTCAACTCTCAACAATTTTTAATCATCATACTCTTTCTATGTGAAGTCATTACTCTCAATAAGGTCAATATGATGTTTTTATTTCTTTTTATTCTTTTTCTCTTTTCTTTTATTCATTCATGGCAAAATAATCAAGCCCTTGACTCAACACTAATCTTTATTATATAGCTCACGGACTCGATTACAAAGAGGGATCATAAAGCAGAACTCAAAACTAGATCATACCAAAACTTTTATTCTACTAGATTAAGATACTACTAAAAGGATCGAACTAAGAAAAACAGTAAAGATAGCAGTGTGATGGTGATACGATACCGGGGCATCTCCCCCAAGCTTGGCAGTTGCCAAGGGGAGTGCCCATACCCATGTGATTATGTCTGCTTTGCTGGTGAAGGGATTGTTGATGATGTAGGCTTGTCGTCCATCTTCCAAGGCTTAGGCTCGCCATCATAGAAGGATGATCGAGTCTCCGGGATCCTTAAATCTGCAGCCAAACTCATCCTCTTGAATTTATATTCATACTCACAGTTTTGGTTTTACAGGTCATAGATTTGGGCTTGGAGGTGCTCGATTTTCTCATGGAGCTTGAAAATGGCCTCCCCAATGTCCTTGGCATCCAGCTTGTGGTTGTTGGTGAACTCCGTGATCATTATGTGATTGGAGTCAAGTCCACGCTCCACCATCTCCCGGCACTCCGTTGATTCAAGCCTTGTCTCCACGCTTCCGGTCCTCCGTGGTCCCTCAACATCGCGGATGTGCAGCACCCCCTCATGCATCTCAATGGTCTGAGGGTGTTGCAGCACCTCCGCGAGGTAGGGATTGATGACCTTCTCGAAGAACTTGTCCTTGGCGGCGCTTGGAAACGTCATGATGATCAAGATCTGTCAGAGAAACAACTCGCAACAAGAACAGAGGATAATTGCGTGATACAAGAGTCAAAACCTTCGGGAGATTATATAATGAATTTTTACCGACCAAAATACGTATCGTGCAAGAAAACGGAGTCCGGAGAGCACACGAGGTGCCATCGAGGCAAGGGGGCGCGCTCAGGGGGGTAGGGAGCGCCCTCCACCCTCGTGGAGGCCTCGTGTCCTTCCCGGACTGCTTCTTATTTTTCTATTTTTCTAAATATTCCAAAACGGAGAAAAAATGCCATTAGAACTGTTTTGGAGTCGGTTTACTTACCGTAACACATACCTATTCCTTTTCGGAGTCTGAAACATTCTGGAAAGTGTCCCTTATGTATTCCTCAGGGGTTACGGTTTCAATAACATTAGTTTCAACATTTATAGGATTACCTGAGATATAATGTTTGATTCTTTGACTGTTTACCACCTTCGGATTTGTGCCTTCGAAGTTGTTGATTTTTATGGCACCGGAACGATAGACCTCCTCGATAACGTAAGGACCTTCCCATTTAGAGAGAAGTTTTCTTGCAAAAAAATCTTAAACGAGAGTTGTATAGCAATACATAATCACCTACATTAAACTCACGCTTTTGTATTCTTTTGTCATGCCATCTTTTAACTTTTTCTTTGAACAACTTGGCATTCTTGTAGGCTTGGGTTCTCCATTCATCAAGTGAGCTAATGTCAAATAACCTCTTCTCACCGGCAAGTTTGAAATCATAATTGAGCTCTTTAATAGCCCAATAAGCCTTATGTTCTAGTTCGAGAGGTAAGTGACATGCTTTTCCATAAACCATTTTATACGGAGACGTACCCATAGGATTTTTATATGCAGTTCTATAGGCCCATAATGCATCATCAAGTTTCTTGGACCAATTCTTTCTAGATCTATTAAGAGTCTTTTGCAAAATCAATTTGAGCTCTCTATTACTCAATTCTACTTGACCACTAGACTGCGGGTGATAAGGAGATGCAATTCTATGATTAACATCATATTTAGCAAGCATTTTACGAAAAGCACCATGAATAAAATGTGAACCACCATCAGTCATTAAATTTCTAGGGACTCCAAACTTCAAAAAAATAACTTCTTTAAGCATCTTAATAGAAGTGTTATGATCAGCACTACTAGATGGAATAGCTTGTACCCACTTAGTAACGTAATCGACAACAACTAAAATATGTGTGTAATCATTAGAGGCAGGAAAAGGTCCCATATAATAAAAGCCCAAACATCAAATGGTTCAATAACAAGTGAATAGTTCCTATGCATTTCTTGACGTCTACTAATGTTACCAATTCTTTGACATTCATCACAAGATAAGACAAACTTACGGGCATCCTTGAAGAGAGTAGGCCAATAAAAACCGGATTGCAATACCTTATGTGCAGTTCTATCTCCAGCGTGGTGTCCTCCATAAGCCTCGGAGTGACACTTGCATAGGATCTGTTCCTATTCATGCTCAGGTACACAACGTCTAATAACACCATCTACTCCTTCTTTATAAAGATGTGGGTCATCCCAAAAGTAATGTCTCAAATCATAGAAAAACTTTTTCTTTTGCTGGTATGTGAAACTAGGTGGTATAAATTTAGCAAAAATATAATTAGCATAATGAGCATACCATGGAGCAGTTCGAGAAGTATTTATGACATTTAATTGTTCATCCGGAAAGCTATCAACAATAGGTAGTGGGTCATCAAAAACATTTTCTAACCTAGACAAGTTGTCTGCAATGGGGTTCTCAGCTCCTTTTCTATCAACAACATGCAAATCAAATTCTTGTAGCAAGAGAACCCATCTAATAAGTCTAGGTTTAGCATCTTTGTTTTCCATAAGATATTTAATAGCAGCATGATCCGTGTGAAGAGTTACTTTAGAATCAACAATATAAGGTCTAAACTAATCACAAGCAAATACGACTGCTAAAAATTCCTTTTCAATAGTAGCATAATTTCTCTGAGCATTATCTAGAGTCTTACTAGCATATTGAATAACATTTAATTTCTTATCAACTCTTTGCCCTAGAACAGCACCTACAGCATAATCACTAGCATCACACATGATTTCAAAAGGTAAATTCCAGTCAGGTGGCTGAACAATAGGTGCAGAGATCAATGCTTTCTTAAGTATTTCAAATGCTTCTACACAATCATCATCGAAGACAAATGGTATATATTTTTGTAATAAATTAGTTAGAGGCCGAGAGATTTTTGAGAAGTCCTTAATGAACCTCCTATAAAATCCGGCGTGACCAAGGAAACTTCTTATACCTTTGATGTCCTTGGGGCATAGCATCTTTTCAATAGCATCAACCTTGGCTTTATCAACTTCAATACCTCTTTCAGAAACTTTATGCCCCAAGACAATACCTTCATTAACCATAAAGTGGAACTTTTCCCAATTCAAGACAAGATTAGTTTCCTCACATCTCTGCAAAACTCGATCAAGGTTGTTCAAGCAATCATCAAAGGAGGATCCATAGACGGAAAAATCGTCCATGAAAACCTCACAAATCTTTTCACAAAAGTCAGAGAATATAGCCATCATGCATCCTTGAAAGGTAGCAGGTGCATTTCATAAACCAAAAGGCATACGTCTATAAGCAAAAGTACCGAAAGGGCAAGTAAAAGTGGTCTTTGATTGATCATCGGCTAACACAGGTATTTGAGAGAAACCAGAATAACCATCTAGAAAGCAAAAATGTGTATGTTTAGATAATCTTTCTAGCATTTGATCGATAAAAGGTAAGGGGTAATGATCCTTTTTAGTAGCTTTATTTAATTGCGGAAATAAATTACCATCCTATAACCTGTAATAATTCTTTGCAGGATCAATTCATCTTTATCATTAGGAACGACAGTAATACCTCCCTTCTTAGGGACAAAGTGGATAGGACTTACCCACTGACTATCAGCAACGGGATAAATAATACCTGCCTCAAGAAGCTTTAGTATTTCTTTTCTTACCACTTCCTTCATCTTAGGATTCAGCCGTCGTTGGTGATCACGAACTAGTTTGGCATCTTTCTCCAAATTTATTTTGTGTTGACATAGAGTGGGACTAATGCCCTTAAGATCATCAAGAGTATATCCAATAGCAGCATGGTGCTTCTTCAGAGTTTTCAATAATCTCTCTTCTTCATGCTCTGAAAGGTTAGCACTAATAATAACATGATATATCTTTTTCTCATCGAGATAAGCATATTTAAGAGTATCAGGCAACGGTTTAAGCTCAAACACGGGATCACCCTTGGGTGGAGGAGGATCCCCTAGGATTTCAACAGGTAAATTGTGTTTCAGGATGGGTTCCTATTTACAGAATACTTCATCTATTTCCCTTGTTTCATTCATAAACATATCATTTTCATGGTCTAGCTAATATTGTTCTAAAGGATCACTAGGAGGCACGGCAATAGAAGCAAGACCAATAATTTCATCTTTACTAGGAAATTCCTCTTCACGGTGTTGTCTACGAAATTTAGAGAAATTAAACTTATGAGACATATCACCTAGACCAATAGTAACAACATCCTTTTCGCAATCTATCCTAGCATTAACTGTGTTCAAGAAGGGTCTACCAAATATAATATGACAAAAGCTATCTTGTGGGGAACCAAGAACAAGAAAATCAGCAGGATATTTAGTTTTCCCACACAAGACTTCAACATCTCTAACAATTCCCATTGGTGAAATAGTATCTCTATTTGCAAGTTTAATTGTGACATCAATATCTTCTAACTCAGTAGGTGCAATATCATGCTTAATTTCTTTGTATAAGTCAATAGGTATTGCACTAGCACTAGCACCCATATCACATAAGCCATGATAACAATGATCTCCTATTTTAACAAAAATAACAGGCATGCCTACCACAGGTCTATGTTTATCTTTAGCACAATGTTTGGCAATTCTAGTAGTTTCATCAAAGAAATAAATAACATGCCCATCAATATTATCAGCCAAGAGATCTTTAACAATAGCAATATTAGGTTCAACTTTGATTTGCTCAGGAGGTGTATATGTTCGAATATTGCTTTTACAAACCACAGTTGAAGCTTTAGCATGATCCTTTATCCTAACAAGGAAGGGTGGTTTCTCAACATAAGAAGTAGGAACAATAGGATCATTATAAGTGATAGTCTTTTCTTCAACTTTAATAGGTGCAGCTACTTTTACTTCTATGGGAGGATGATATTTAAACCACTTCTCCTTAGGGAGATCAATATGAGCAGCAAAAGATTAACAAAAAGATGCTACTATCTCAGAGTCAAGTCCATATTTAGTGCTAAATTTACGGAAAACATCGGTATCCATAAAAGATTTAACACAATCAAACTTAGGTGTCATACCTGACTCCTTACCTTCATCGAGATCCCAATCTTCAGATTTGCATTTAATTCTTTCCAATAAATCCCATTTGAATTCAATAGTCTTCATCATAGAAGAGCCAGCACAAGAAGTATCGAGCATGGTGTGATTGTTATCAGAAAGCCGAGCATAAATTTTTTGAATAATTATTTCTCTTGGGAGCTCATGATTGGGGCATGAATATAACATTGATTTAAGCCTCCCCCAAGCTTGAGCGATGCTTTCTCCTTCGCGAGGCCAAAAATTATATATATAATTGCGATCACGATGAACAAGATACATAGGATAAAATTTCTGATGAAATTCCAACTTCAATCGTTTGTAGTTCCATGATCCCGTATCATCACATAGCCTATAACATGTCAATGCATCTCCCTTCAAAGATAAATGGAAGACCTTCTTCTTAATAACATCACCAGGTATACCTGCAAGCTTAAATAATCCACAAACTTCATCCACATAGATTAGGTGCTCATCAGGATGCTTTGTTCCGTCTCCTGCAAAAGGATTAGCTAGCAGTTTTTATAACATACCCGAAGGAATTTCAAAGTAGACATTTTCATTTTCAGTAGGTTCAGTAGGTTGAGGAGCAACTCTTTGCTCTACTGGTCGGGGTGAAGATACCCCGAACAAGCCCCTCAGAGGGTTACTTTCCATAGTAACAAGTGACAGTAAATTTCAGTACACTATATAAAGTTTCCTTACCAAATTCCACATACCAAAGGCGCTTCACTCCCCGGCAATGGCGCCAGAAAAGAGTCTTGATGACCCACAAGTATAGGGGATCTATCGTAGTCCTTTCAATAAGTAAGAGTGTCGAACCCAACGAGGAGCAGAAGGAAATGATAAGCGCTTTTCAGCAAGGTATTCTCTGCAAGCACTGAAATAATAGGTAACAAATAGTTTTGTGATAGGATAATTTGTAACGAGCAACAAGTAACAAAAGTAAATAAAGTACAGCAAGGTGGCCCAATCCTTTTTGTAGCAAAGGACAAGCCTGGACAAACTCTTATATAGAGAAAAGTGCTCCCGAGGACACATGGGAATGATCGTCAAGCTAGATTTCATCACGTTCATATGATTCGCGTTCGGTACTTTGATAATTTGATATGTGGGTGGACCGGTGCTTGGCTGCTTTCCTTGCTTGGACAAGCATACCACTTATGATTAATCTCTATTGCAAGCATCCGCAACTACAACAAAAGTATTAAGGTAAACCTAACCATAGCATGAAACATATGGATCCAAATCAGCCCCTTACGAAGCAACGCATAAACTAGGGTTTAGGCTTCTGTCACTCTAGCAACCCATCATCTACTTATTACTTCCCAATGCCTTCCTCTAGGCCCAAATAATGGTGAAGTGTCATGTAGTCGACGTTCACATAACACCACTAGAGGATAGACAACATACATCTCATCAAAATATCGAATGAATACCAAATTCACATGACTACTAATAGCAAGACTTCTCCCATGTCCTCAGGAACAAATGTAACTACTCACAAAGAATATTCATGTTCATAATCAGAGGAGTACTGATATGCATATAGGATCTGAACATATGATCTTCCACCAAATAAACCAACTAGCATCAACTACAAGGAGTAATCAACACTACTAGCAACCTACAGGTACCAATCCCAAACTTGGAGACAAGAATTGGATACAAGAGATGAACTAGGGTTTGAGAGGAGATGGTGCTAGTGAAGATGTTGATGGAGATTGCCCTCTCCCGATGAGAGGAGCGTTGGTGATGACGATGGCGATGATTTCCCCCTCCCGGAGGGAAGTGTCCCCGGAGCCCTAGATTGGTTCCGCCAAGGTTCCGCCTCGTGGCTGCGGAGTCTCGTCCCGAAAGCTTGCCTATGATTTTTCTTCGGACGAAAGACTTCATATAGCAGAAGATGGGCACCAGAGGGCCAACAGGGGGCCCACGAGGTAGGGGGCGCGCCCAGGGGGGTAGGGTGCGCCCCCACCCTCGTGGACAGGTGGAGGCCCCCCTGACGTGGATTCTTCTTCCAGTATTTTTTATTATTTCCAAAAATAACTTTCGTGGAGTTTCAGGACTTTTGGAGTTGTGCAGAATAGGTCTCTAATATTTGCTCCTTTTCCAGCCCAGAATTCCAGCTGCCGGCATTCTCCCTCTTCATGTAAACCTTGTGAAATAAGAGAGAATATGCATAAGTATTGTGACATAATGTGTAATAACAGCCCATAATGCAATAAATATCGATATAAAAGCATGATGCAAAATGGACGTATCAGGGTGCCATGATCAAGGTCCTCACCAAGGTGGCGTACTGGAACCCCGACCTCGACTTCGACGCCGCGCTGGAGAGCTTGCCGGTGGATGCTGACCTCGCGGTGCTCAAGGAGCGTATCAAGCCCATTATCAGCCGCATCGACGGAATCCAGAGGGTGGAGGGCTAGCGCCGAGATTAGGCACCCCGTTTCGCATTGCCGCTGCAGGTTCATGACCAAGACAATTTCTATCTTTAGTTAGAACCGCGGTAACAACAGATGTAATATAACTCTGCAGTACTTTCGAGATGATGCATGTTATCTTCCTGTTTGATCTTCCTTTGTATGTTCACCCTACGTTTATTAGGTAGGCTTGCCGGCGCGTAAACCCAGGCCGCAACGCCTTGAGGACGGATCCCCAATGGCCTGCCGGGTGTGCTTGCTGCCAGGCGAACCAACTTACCGCTCTCAACGCGGCCGCTCGAACTGTCGAGCTTGGCTCGAGTCAGAATCGAGAGCGTTGCCAATTGCGGGAGGCTACCCTGCCGTTCTTGACACGGCCACTTGAGCTGTTGAGCGGACTCGAAACAGAGCAAGGGCGTTGCCAATAGCGGAAGGGCCCCTTTGCATGCAGGTTTTCCATACATAGGGCAGGATCTTCGAGGACAATAACCACATATATAAAAAGAAATTGCTTAAAGTTTCACATGACTTAGCTTTTCTGTCGTTGCACGGGTGTCCACCGCATCTGCAGATGGTGCCGTCAAGCTTGGTCGTCTTCTTCCTTGGAATGACGGCCACGATGAAGCCGCTTCTCCGATCAGACCAGATTTCCACAACTGTGCCCCCTGCCTGGCGCGCCAAAGATGTCGGGGGAAATCGACACCTATGGAATCACTGGGATCCCTTCTACGGTTGGCGGGCGCGGGGTTGTGCAAAGAGCGGGTCTGACTGGAAGCACACAGATCGTTTACCCAGGTTTGGGCCGCGGAGATGCGTAATGTCCTAGTCCTGCTTTGGTGGATGTATTTGAGTGTTCTTGTGTTCTTGAGCTAGCTACGGGGTGTAACTTGCCCAAAAGATCCAAATCCTCCTCCTGGACGCCTCGGGCCTCCTTTTATAGGCAAAAGGGGTTGCCACAATGGCACACAGGAAGTGGAAAGGTGTACAGTGGATGAGTCTATCCTCTGGCACCGTCGGACAAATGCCTTTAATGTGCTGCCGACGTGCCTCTCTCGCTTTATCGAGGACGGCAAGGAAGCACGTCCCAGCTATCGCCGCCTCGCCTGGTTCCGACGCACGTCCGAGCTGATGAGGCGTTGCTGTGCCACGTTAGCTAGCTGCTGTGCTGGTGCGGCGGTGGAGCCTTCAAGAATATTCGCATGCCACCATGCAGGTGCTTGCTGAGTCGGCGTAGAGGCCGCACGTCGCCACGCAGGCGCCTGCCCAGCTGGTTGAGCTAGCTGCTGCATGGGGACGGTGGTGGAGTCTTGGCAGACGTGGGCCCAGCTGCAGCCTTGTTGATGCCCTCGGCAAGGATCTTGCCAGGGCCCCGGCAAGGGTCTTGCCGTTGCGTCGTGGTCGTCCCCGGCAAGGATCTTGCCGGGGGTCTTGTGGATTTCCTCGGCTAGGATCCCGCCGAGGGTCGTCGTCTTCTGGTCCTCATCTGATCTCGTGTGTTCATGATCTTGACAAAGATCTGCATGCCACCACGGAGCTGCCTCCCGAGCCTTGGTTCCAATGTAGTCGTTGGCGGCGTTTGGAACCCTTGGGCTCAAGGGTGGCTCGCTCTGCTGGTGTTGGGCAAGCTGCCCCGGCAAGGCTCTTGCCGGGGTCGTGAAGGCCGCCCCGGCAAGGGTCTTGCCGGGGGAGTCCACCTCGCCCCTTTGCTCTTTTATGTTTCTGGTCTTGGCGTTGCCTTGGCTGTCTTGTGCTCCGGCTTCCCTCCTCTGCCCTGCTAAGTGTGGCCGCGGGCACGGCTCTGACTGCCCGTGCACAAGTAAATGGGTCAAAAGGAGAGCCCCTACTTTTGTACACCGACACGCCCCCTTGCCTAAGGGGTCGCCGTTTTTGCAACCACCATGTACATATGAGATTGCCCTCGCCCCCATGTGCCAACCTACACATTCTCTCCCATTTGTCATTAATAACTCAACCTATTTGCCAATTTAGGCGAGGCTCCTTCCCCCTAGTGAATACAACAAGGTACTAGCCGCCATGGGCGGAGGCGGGATGCTCGAGGATCTCAACATTCCCACTGTGACACAGAGGGTGACGAAGCTAAAGCTGTGGCCGAGAAGAAGAAGGCCTGGTGAGGCGGTGGCGGGGGTCAATGCTTTGCAAGGCTTGACGTGCTTTGGGGCGGGCTTGAGATGGAGTACGAAGATGTGGACTTTGAAGCACTTGAGGTTGGCTCCACGGATTCCAATTTGGATCTTGGGCGTTGAGATCAACCCATTCACCACCGTCAAGATGTTCCTCTCCAAAGGTATCGACACCACATCACTAGATCTGGTTTTCGAAGAGTTTGAAGTTGGCTCCAGGGTCTCTAACTTGGATCTCGGGCGTGGCGGGATGGAAAACAAGGACAACGACGATGAGCTCGTCAAGATCAAGCCATTAGCCATCGTCAAGATGTCCCTCTCCAAAGGTATCGATGCCACATCACTAGATCTGGTTTTAATCTGTCTACTAGGATTATACTTTCCATCCTTGTCTACTGTAGTATCATATTTTCTCATTTTTAGGTAGGGCATAAAAGTTTGAAATCGCACATGGCTATTTTTTAAGGCGGGGGGGGGGGGGGCAAATATTTCTTATGTTGTTAAAGCTTTAAATATATGGTTAGATCATAACCCGGGGTGGAGCTAGGACCAGACCCATGGTTGTGCCCGGGGTGTGATGTCCATACACACATGTGTAGCATACTATGGTGAACTATACTAGGTCCATCGCCAAGTGCAAATCTGGCTCCCTTTGCTATAGGTAGCACCAAACCAGAGGCGTTTTCTATTTTCACATGGTTTACACTCTTACATTTCCTGGATTCATTCGGTTTACGCTTGTATGTATTCCGATTTCACGCGAACACTCCTTTTCTCTCTCTAGGTAGCAGCGACACAAATTTATGTATTGATTCGTAGATAGCTATATAAGTTATGCATCAACCTACCCTGAAAGACCACTCTGAAGTTACATTTTGCCACTTTTAGGTAGGACACAAGGTTGTAAGGACGTAATATGTTGAATATTCTTGGATATTTTTAAAATTTTCTATATATGGTTTACAGAATTTTTATGCTATTTGAGTATAAAAAATTCATGTGTTGATTTTGTATGCAAATTCTGTGGTTTGGCCTAGAAGTGCTGCTTCGTTCATGCATGGGCCAGTCTCATCATCTCAAAAGAAACAAAACCACTCTCAAATTATTTCTTCTCGGTGCCAAGTAATACACAATGTCATGAAGCTATGCTGGCATGTTATTTTATAGAAGTGTTAAAAATCCCTTTGTACATGGTTAGATCATGAAAACATTATAAAAAAGTGCTTGGTACCAAAGAAAGAAAGTCAATGGTACATGCATTCAATTTCAAGGGCAATACTAGAACTACCCCTTCTTTCAAGAGGCCAACGCGCAATATTCCCTGAATCGAAACACTTGCTTCTGGAACCACCTTGTTCCTTCTGCCTGTCACGTAGACCCTCACTACTATGTGGGCCCTACCACACACCCCCTTGCCTAGGGGTCACCATTTTTGTGACACCGTGTATACATGGGACTGTCCTCTTCCCCATGTGCCAACCTACACATTCGCTCCCATGTGCCATTAGAAATTCTACCCATTTACCAATTTAGACGAGGCTCCTTCCCCCCTAGTGACTACAACGAGGTACTAGTGGCCATGTGCGGTGGCGGGATCTCAACATGCGCGCGGTGACAAGGAAGGTGACGAAGCTAAAGCTGTGGCCAAGAAGAAGAAGGCCCGGCGAGGTGGTGGCGGGGGTCGGCGCTTTGCAAGACTTGACGTGCTTGGGGTCGGGCTTGAGATGGAGTACGAAGATGTGGACTTTGAAGCGTTTGAGGTTGGCTCCAGGGATTCCGACTTGGATCTCAGACATCGAGATCAAGCCATTCACCACCGTCAAGATGTCCCTCTCCAAAGGTATCGACACCACATCACCAGATCTGGTTTTAATCCATCTATTAGGATTCTACTTTCCATCCTTTTCTATTGTAGTATCACATTTTCTCATTTTTGAGTAGGGTATAAAAGTTTGAAATCGCATATGGCTATCTTTTAAGGGGGTTAAATATTTTCTTATGTTGTTAAAGATTTAAATATATGGTTAGATCATAGCCCGGGGTGGACCTAGGACCATACCCCCTAGTTGCGTCCAGGGTTTGACGTCCATGCACACATGTGTAGCATACTATGGTGAACTACACTTGGTCCATCGCCAAGTGTGAACCTGGCTCCCCCTTGGCTATAAGTCTGTCTACAATAGGCGTTTCCTATTTTCACATGGTTTACACTCCTAGATTTCCTGGTTTCATTCGGTTTAAAATGTCATGAACACAATTTTTGAAAATCGTGAATATATTTTCCAAGTGTCACGTACATTTTTCTTGAATGGTACAAATAATTTTTTTTCAATTACGTGAAGATTTTTTAACACTACATAATTCTTCGACCATGTAGGTAACCATGATCATGGCGTTCGAGCCACGAGGAGGTTAGGAGGAAGGAGGAAATGAAACGCTAATCTGAACACCAGTGGCAGAAAGATTTAGTATGGTAGTGTGAATTAAATACTTGGGGAGACATGAGGTGTATTCATTAAACATCGAGTGCTTTTGTCTGATTTATCTTGATTACGAATTGTAGCATAGGGTAGCATTTGACGAGTGTATATCATGGGCTTGCTTTATTCTAGGGCCGGGGTGTCGTACAATCTTGAGCAAGAAAAATTCTTGGTACCAAAGAGAGAAAGTCAATGGTCCATGCATTCAATTTCAAGGGAAATACTAGAAATACCCCTTCTTTCAAGGGGCCAACGCGCAATATTCCCTTAATTGAAACATTTGCTTCTAGAACCACCTCATTCCTCCCGCTTGTCGCGTAGCCCCTCACTAGTGTGTTGGCCATTCCACAAGCCCCCTTGACTAGGGGTCGACGTTTTTGCGACCACCATGTATATGTGGGACTGTCCTTGCCACCATGTGACAACCTACATATTCGCTCCCATGTTTCATTAAAAACTCTACCCATTTACGAATATAGGCGAGGCTCCCACCCCCGAGTGGCTACAACGAGGTACTAGCGGCCATGTGCGGTGGTGGGATCTTAACATGCCCGCGGTGACACGGAGGGTGACGAAGCTAAAGCTGAGGCCAAGAAGAGGAAGGCCCGAAGAGGCAGGTGGCGAAGGTCGGCACTTTGCATTGCTTGCCGTGCTTGGGGTCGGGCTTGAGATGGATTACGAAGATGTGGACTACGAAGAGTTTGAGGTTGGCTCCAGGGACTCAAAATTGGATCTCGGGCATGGCGGAATGGCAAAGAAGGACGATGACGACGAGCTCGTCAAGATCAAGCCAATGGCCCTCGTCAAGAGGTTCCTCTCCAAAGGTATCGATACCACATCACTAGATCTGGTTTTAATCCGTCCATTAGGATTATACTTTCCATCCTTTTCTATTCTAGTATCACATTTTCTCATTTTAGGTTGGGCACAAAAGTTTGAAACCGCATATGGCTATTTTTGAAGGGGGTTACATATTTTATTATGTTGTTAAAGCTTGAAATATATGGTTAGATCATAACCCGAGGTGGATCTAGGACCAGACCCTCTGGTTGCGCCTAGGGTTTGACGTCTATACACACATGTGTAGCATACAATGGAGAACTATACTAGGTCCATCGCGAACTGTGAATCCGGCTCCCCTTGGCTATAGGTAGCCCCAAACCAGATAATAAGCTTGTTGGCAAGAGGCGTTTCCTATTTTCACATGGTTTACACTCTTACATTTCCTGGTTTCATTTGGTTTACACTTGTATGTTTTCCGATTTCACGCGTACACCCCTTTGCTCTCACTAGGTACATCGGCGACACAAATTTATGTGTTCATCCGTAGATAGCCATATAAATTATGCATCAACCTACCCCGAAACACCACTGTGAAGTTACATTTTGCCACTTTTAGGTAGGACACAAGGTTGTAATGACGTAATATGTTGAACTTTCTTGGATATTTTTGAATTTTCTATATATGGTTTACACAATTTGTATGCTATTTGAGTATAAAAACTGATGTGTAGATTTTGTATGCAAATTCTATGGTTTGGCGTAGAGCTGCTGCTTCGTTCGTGCATGGGCCAGTCTCATTATTTCAAAAGAAACAAAACCAATCTCAAATTATTTCTTCTCGGTGCCAAGTAAGACACAAAGTCATGAAGCAATGTTGGCATGTTATTTCATAAAAGTGCTAAAAATCTCTATATACATCATTAGATCATGAACACATTATAAAAAACTGCTTGGTACGAAAGAATGTCAATGTTCCATGCATTCAATTTCAAGGGCAATACTACAAATACCCGTTCTTTCAAGGGGCCAACGCGCAAGATTCCATGAATTGAAACACTTGCTTCTTGAATGACCTCGTTCCTTCCGCCTGTTGAGTATCCCCTCACTAGTGTGTGGGCCCTACCACACGCCCCCTTGCCTAGGGGTCGCCGTTTTTGTGACCACCATGTATATATGGGACTGTCCTCGCCCCCATGTGCCAATCAACACATTCCCTCCCATGTGTCATTAGAAAGTCTACCCATATACCAATTTAGGCGAGGCTCCTTCCCCCTAGTGACTACAACGAGGTACTAGCGGCCATGTGCGGTGGCGGGATATCAGCATGCGCGCGGTGACAAGGAAGGTGACGAAATTAAAGCTGTGGCCGAGGTGAGGAAGGCTCAGCGAGGCGGTGGCGGGGGTCGGCGCTTTGCAAGGATTGACGTGCTTGGGGTCGGGCTTGAGATGGAGTACGAAGATGTGGACTTTCAAGCATTTGAGGTTGGCTCCATGGATTCCAATTTGGATTCCGGGCGTCTAGATCAACCCATTCACCACCGTCAAGATGTTCCTCTCCAAAGGTATCGACACCACATCACTAGATCTGGTTTTAATCCATCTATTAGGATTCTACTTCCATCCTTATCTATTGTAGTATCACATTTTCTCATTTTTGAGTAGGGCATAAAAGTTTGAAATCGCATATGGCTATTTTTAAGGGGGTTAAATATTTTCTTATGTTGTTAAAGCTTTAAATATATGGTTAGATCATAGCCCGGGGTGGACCTAGGACCTTACCCCTAGCATACTATAGTGAACTACACTTGGTCCATTGCGAAGTGTGAACCTGGCTCCCCCTTGGCTATAGGTAGCACCAAACCACATAATAAGCCTGTCTACAATAGGCGTTTCCTATTTTCACATGGTTTACACTCCTACATTTCCTGGTTTTATTCGGTTTAAAATATCATGAACACACTTTTTGAAAATCATGAATATATTTTCTAAGTGTCACGTACATTTTTCTTGAATGGTACAAATAATTTTTTTTCAATTACGTGAAGATTTTTAACACTACATAATTATTCGACCATGTAGGTACCCATGATCATGGAGTTCGAGCCACGACGAGGTTAGGAGGAAGGAGGAAATGAAACGCTGATCTGATCACCAGTGGCAGAAAGATTTAGTATTGCAGTTTGAATCCAATCCTCGGGGAGACAAGAGGTGTATTCATCAAACATCGAGTGCTTTTGTCTGACTTATCTTGCTTACGAATGGTAGCATAGGTTAGCATTTTGACGAGTGTATATGATGTGCTTGCTTTATTCCAGGGCAGGGCTGTTGTACAATCTTGAGCAGGAAAAAATGCTTGGTACCAAAGGGAGAAAGGCAATGGTCCATGCATTCATTTTCAAGGGCAATAATACAAATACCCCTTCTTTAAAGGGGCCAACATGCAAGATTCCCTGAATTGAAACACTTACTTCTGGAACCACCTCGTTCCTTCCGCTTGTTGCGTAGCCCCTCACTAGTGTGTTGGCCCTACCACATGCCCCCTTGCCTAGGGGTCGCCGTTTTTGCGACCACCATGTATATATGGGACTGTCCTCGCCCCCATGTGCCAATCAACACATTCCCTCCCATGTGTCATTAGAAAGTCTACCCATTTACCAATTTAGGCGAGGCTCCTTCCCCCTAGAGACTACAACGAGGTACTAGCGGCCATGTGCGGTGGCGGGATATCAGCATGCGCGCGGTGACAAGGAAGGTGACGAAGTTAAAGCTGTGGCCGAGAAGAGGAAGGCTCAGCGAGGCGGTGGCGGGGGTCGGCGCTTTGCAAGGCTTGACGTGCTTGGGGTCGGGCTTGAGATGGATCGAGTACGAAGATGTGGACTTTCAAGCATTTGAGGTTGGCTCCATGGATTCCAATTTGGATTCCGGGCGTCTAGATCAACCCATTCACCACCGTCAAGATGTTCCTCTCCAAAGGTATCGACACCACATCACTAGATCTAGTTTTAATCCATCTATTAGGATTCTACTTCCATCCTTATCTATTGTAGTATCACATTTTCTCATTTTTGAGTAGGGCATAAAAGTTTGAAATCGCATATGGCTATTTTTCAGGGGGTTAAATATTTTCTTATGTTGTTAAAGCTTTAAATATATGGTTAGATCATAGCCCGGGGTTGACCTAGGACCTTACCCCTAGTTCCGTCCAGGGTGTGACGTCCATACACACATGTGTAGCATACTATAGTGAACTTCACTTGGTCCATTGCGAAGTGTGAACCTGGCTCCCCCTTGGCTATAGGTAGCACCAAACCACATAATAAGCCTGTCTACATAGGCGTTTCCTATTTTCACATGGTTTACACTCCTACATTTCCTGGTTTCATTCGGTTTAAAATATCATGAACACACTTTTTGAAAATCATGAATATATTTTCTAAGTGTCACGTACATTTTTCTTGAATGGTACAAATAATTTTTTTTCAATTACGTGAAGATTTTTAACACTGCATAATTCTTCGACCATGTAGGTACCCATGATCATGGAGTTCGAGCCACGACGAGGTTAGGAGGAAGGAGGAAATGAAACGCTAATCTGAACACCAGTGGCAGAAAGATTTAGTATTGCAGTTTGAATCCAATCCTTGGGGAGACAAGAGGTGTATTCATCAAACATCGAGTGCTTTTGTCTAACTTATCTTGATTACGAATGGTAGCATAGGTTAGCATTTTGATGAGTGCATATCATGTGCTTGCTTTATTCCAGGGCAGTGCTGTCGTACAATATTGAGCAGGAAAAAATGCTTGGTACCAAAGGGAGAAAGGCAATGGTCCATGCATTCATTTTCAAGGGCAATAATAGAAATACCCCTTCTTTAAAGGGGCCAACATGCAAGATTCCCTGAATTGAAACACTTACTTCTGGAACCACCTCGTTCCTTCCGCTTGTTGCGTAGCCCCTCACTAGTGTGTTGGCCCTACCACACGCCCCCTTGCCTAGGGGTCGTCGTTTTTGCGACCACCATGTATATATGGGACTGTCCTTGCCACCATGTGCCAACCTACACATTTGCTCCCATGTTTCATTAAAAACTCTACCCATTTACGAATATAGGCAAGGCTCCCTCCCCCGAGTGACTACAACGAGGTACTAGTGGCCATGTGCGGTGGCGGGATCTCAACATGCCCGCGGTGACACGGAGGGTGACGAAGCTAAAGCTAAGGACAAGAAGAAGAAGGCCCGGCGAGGCGCTGGCGGAGGTCGGCAATTTGCATCGCTTGCCGGGCTTGGGGTCGGGCTTGAGATGGCTTACGAAGATGTGGACTATGAAGAGTTTGAGGTTGGCTCCAGGAACTCTAACTTGGATCTCCGGCGTGGCGGGATGGAAAAGGAGTTTGATGACGACGAGCTCGTCAATATCAAGTCATTCGCCATCATCAAGAGTTCCCTCTCCAAAGGTATCGATGCCACATAACTAGATCTGGTTTTAATCCCTCTATTAGGATTATACTTTCCATCCTTTTCTATTCTAGTATCACATTTTCTCATTTTTAGGTAGGGCACAAAAGATTGAAATCACATATGGCTATTTTTAAGGGGGTTATATATTTTATTATGTTGTTAAAGCTTTAAATATATGGTTAGATCATACACACATGCATAGCATACTATGGTGAACTATACTAGGTCCTTCGCCAAGTGTGAATCTGGCTCCCCATGGCTATAGGTAGCCCCAAACCAGATAATAAGCTTGTTGGCAAGAGGCGTTTCCTATTTTCACATGGCTCACACTCTTACATTTCCTGGTTTCATTCGGTTTACACTTGTATGTTTTCCGATTTCACGCGTACACCCCTTTTCTCTCTCTAGGTACATCAGCGACACAAATGTATGTGTTGATCGGTAGATTGCTATATAAGTTATACATCAACCTACCCCGAAAGATCACTCTAAAGTTACATTTGGCCACTTTTAGGTAGGACACAAGGTTGTAATGACGTAATATGTTGAATCTTCTTGGATATTTTTAAATTTTCCATATATGGTTTACACAATTTTTATGCTATTTGAGTATAAAAAACCGATGTGTATATTTTTTATGCAAATTATGTGGTTTGGCCTAGAGCTGCTGCTTCGTTCTTGCATGGGCCAGTCTCATTATCTCAAAAGAGACAAAACCACTCTCAAATTATTTCTTCTTGGTGCCAAGTAAGACATAAAGTCATGAAGGAATGTTGGCATGTTATTTTATAAAAGTTTTAAAAATCTCTATATACATGGTTAGATCATGAACACATTACAAAAAAAGTGCTTGGTACGAAAGAAAGTCAATGTTCCATGCATTCAATTTCAAGGGTAATATTATAAATACCCGTTCTTTCAAGGGGCCAACATGCAAGATTACCTGAATTGAAACACTTGCTTCTGGAACGACCTTGTTCCTACCGCCTGTTGCGTAGCCTCGCCCATGTGTGATTAGAAACTCTACCCATTTACCAATTTAGGCGAGGCTCCTTCCCCCCTAGTGACTACAACGAGGTACTAGTGGCCATGTGCGGTGGCGGGATCTCAGCATGCGTGCGGTGACAAGGAAGGTGACGAAGCTAAAGCTGTGGCCGAGAAGAGGAAGGCTCGGCGAGGCGGTGGCAGGGGTCGGCGCTTTGCAAGGCTTGACGTGCTTCGCGTCGGGGTTGAGATGGAGTACGAAGATGTGGACTTTGAAGCACTTGAGGTTGGCTCCACGGATTCCAATTTGGATCTTGGGCGTCGAGATCAACCCATTCACCACCGTCAAGATGTTCCTCTCCAAAGGTATCGACACCACATCACTAGATCTGGTTTTAATCCATCTATTAGGATTCTACTTTCCATCCTTATCTACTGTAGTATCACATTTTCTCATTTTTGAGTAGGGCATAAAAGTTGGAAATCGCTTATGGCTATTTTTAAGGGGGTTAAATATTTCCTTATGTTGTTAAAGCTTTAAATATATGGTTAGATCATAGCCCGGGGTGGACCTACGACCTTATACCCTAGTTGCGTCCAGGGTATGACGTCCATACACACATGTGTAGCATACTATAGTGAACTACACTTGGTCCATTACCAAGTGTGAACCTGGATCCCCCTTGCTATAGGTAGCACCAAACCACATAATAAGCCTGTCGACAATAGGTGTTTCCTATTTTCACATGGTTTACACTCCTACTTTTCCTGGTTTCATTCGGTTTAAAATGTCATGAACACACTTCTTGAAAATCATGAATATATTTTCGAAGTGTCACGTACATTTTTCTTGAATGGTACAAATATTTTTTTCAATTACGTGAAGATTTTTAACACTACATAATTCTTCGACCATGTAGGTACCCATGATCATTGAGTTCGAGCCACGAGGAGGTTAGGAGGAAGGAGGAACTGAAACGCTAATCTGAACACCAGTGGCAGAAATATTTTGTACGGCAGTGTGAATCCAATCCTTGGGGAGACATGAGGTGTATTCATTAAACATCGAGTGCTTTTGTCTGACTTATCTTGATTACGAATGGTAGTATAGGTTAGCATTTTGATGAGTGTATATCATGTGCTTGCTTTATTCCAGGGCAGGGCTGTCGTACAATCTTGAGCAAGAAAAATGCTTGGTACCAAAGGGAGAGAGTCGATGGTCCATGCATTCATTTTCAAGGGCAATACTAGAAATACCCCTTCCTTAAAGGGGCCAACGTGCAAGATTCCCTGAATTGAAACACTTACTTCTGGAACCACCTCGTTCCTTCCGCGTGTTGCGTAGCCCCTCACTAGTGTGTTGGCCCTACCACACGCCCCCTTGCCTAGGGGTCGCCGTTTTTGCGACCACCATGTATATATGGGACTGTCCTTGCCACCATGTGCCAACCTACACATTTGCTCCCATGTTTCATTAAAAACTCTACCCATTTACGAATATAGGCAAGGCTCCCTCCCCCGAGTGACTACAATGAGGTACTAGCGGCCATGTGAGGTGGCGGGATCTCAACATGCCCACGGTGACACGGAGGGTGACGAAGCTAAAGCTAAGGCCAAGAAGAAGAAGGCCCGGCAAGGCGGTGGCAAAGGTTGGCGCTTTGCATCGCTTGTCATGCTTGGGGTAGGGCTTGAGCTGGCTTACGAAGATGTGGACTACGAAGAGTTTGAGGCTGGCTCCAGGAACTCTAACTTGGATCTCTGGCGTCGCGGGATGGCAAAGGAGGACGATGACGACGAGCTCGTCAAGATCAAGTCATTCGCCATCGTCAAGAGGTCCCTCTCCAAAGGTAGCGATGCCACATCACTAGATCTGGTTTTAATCTGTCTATTAGGATTATACTTTCCATCCTTTTCTATTCTAGTATCACATTTTCTCATTTTTAGGTAGCGCATAAAAGTTTGAAATCACATATGGCTATTTTTTAAGGGGGTTATATATTTTCTTATGTTGTTAAAGCTTTAAATATATGGTTAGATCATAACTCGAGGTGGAGCTAGGACCAGACCCCCTGGTTGTGTCTGGCGTTTGGCATCCATACAGACATGTGTAGCATACTATGGTGAACTATACTAGGTCCTTCGCCAAGTGTAAATCTGGCTCGCCTTGGCCAGAGGTAGCCCCAAACCAGATAATAAGCTTGTTGGCAAGAGGCGTTTCCTATTTTTACATGGCTTATCTCTTACATTTCCTGGTTTCATTCGGTGTACACTTGTATGTTTTCCGATTTCACGCGTCCACCCATTTTCTCTCTCTAGGTCATTGGCGACACAAATTTATGTGTTGATCGGTAGATAGCTATATAAGTTATGCATCAACCTACCCCGAAAGATCACTCTAAAGTTACATTTGGCCACTTTTAGGTAGGACACAAGGTTGTAATGACGTGATATGTTGAATGTTCTTGGATATTTTTAAATTTTCTATATATGGTTTACACAATTTTTATGCTATTTGAGTATAAAAAAACCGATGTGTATATTTTGTATGTAAATTCTGTGGTTTGGCCTAGAGCTGCTGCTTCGTTCAAGCATAGGCCAGTCTCATTATCTCAAAAGAAACAAAACCACTCTCAAATTATTTCTTCTCGGTGCCAAGTAAGACACAAAATCATGAAGCAATGTTGGCATGTTATTTTATAAAAGTTTTAAACATCTCTATATACTTGGTTAGATCATGAACACATTATAAAAAAAGTGCTTGGTACAAAAGAAAGTCAATGTTCCATGCATTCAATTTCAAGGGTAATATTAGAAATACCCGTTCTTTCAAGGGGCCAACGTGCAAGATTACCTGAATTGAAACACTTGCTTCTGGAACGACATCGTTCCTAACGCCTGTTGCGTAGCCCCTCCCTTGTGTCCTTTGAAACTCTACCCATTTACCAATTTAGGCGAGGCTCGTTCCCCCCTAGTGACTACAACGAGGTACTAGCAGCCATGTGCGGTGGCGGGATCTCAGCATTCGCGCAGTGACAAGGAAGGTGAGGAAGCTAAAGCTTTGGCCGAGAAGAGGAAGGCTCGGCGAGGCGGTGGCAGGGGTCGGCGCTTTGCAAGGCTTGGCGTGCTTGGGGTCGGGCTTGAGATGGAGTACGAAGATGTGGACTTTGAAGCACTTGAGGTTGGATCCACGGATTTCATTATGTTGTTAAAACTTTAAATATATGGTTAGATCATAGCCCGGGGTGGACCTAGGACATTACACCCTAGTTGCGTCCAGGGTGTGACGTCCATACACACATGTATAGCATACTATAGTGAACTACACTTGGTCGATTGCCAAGTGTCAACATGGCTCCCCCTTGGCTATAGGTAGCACCAAACCACATAATAAGCCTGTCTACAATAGGCGTTTCCTATTTTCACATGGTTTACGCTCCTACATTTCCTGGTTTCATTCGGTTTAAAATGTCATGAACACACTTTTTGAAAATCATGAATATATTTTCTAAGTGTCACGTACATTTTTCTTGAATGGTACAATTTTTTTTTTCAATTACGTGAAGATTTTTAACACTTCATAATTCTTCGACCATGTAGGTACCCATGATAATGGAGTTCGAGCCACGAGGAGGTTAGGAGGAAGGAGGAAATGAAACGCTAATCTGAACACCAGTGGCAGAAATATTTAGTACTGCAGTGTGAATCCAATCCTTGGGGAGACGTGAGGTGTATTCATTAAACATCGAGTGCTTTTATTTGACTTATCTTGATTACGAATGGTAGTATAGGTTAGCATTTTGATGAGTGTATATCATGTGCTTGCTTTATTCCAGGGCAGGGCTGTCGTACAATCTTGAGCAAGAAAAATGCTTGGTACCAAAGGGAGAGAGTCAATGGTCCATGCATTCATTTTCAAGGGAAATACGAGAAATACCCCTTCCTTAAAGGGGCCAACGTGCAAGATTCCTTGAATTGAAACACTTACTTTTGGAACCACCTCGTTCCTTCCGCTTGTTGCGTAGCCCCTCACTAGTGTGTTGGCCCTACCACACGCCCCCTTGCCTAGGGTCGCTGTTTTTGCGACCACCATGTATATATGGGACTGTCCTTGCCACCATGTGCCAACCTACTCATTTGCTCCCATGGTTCATTAAAAACTCTACCCATTTATGAATATAGGCAAGGCTCCCTCCCCCGAGTGACTACAACGAGGTACTAGCGGCCATGTGAGGTGGCGGGATCTCAACATGCCCGCGGTTACACGGAGGGTGACGAAGCTAAAGCTAAGGCCAAGAAGAAGAAGGCCCGGCGAGGCTGTGGCAAAGGTCGGCGCTTTGCATCGCTTGTCGTGCTTGGGGTAGGGCTTGAGATGGCTTACGAAGATGTGGACTACGAAGTGTTTGAGGCTGGCTCCAGTAACTCTAACTTGGATCTCCGGCGTGGCAGGATGGCAAAGGAGGACGATGACGACGAGCTCGTCATGATCAAGTCATTCGCCATCGTCAAGAGGTCCCTCTCCAAAGGTATCGATGCCACATCACTAGATCTGGTTTTAATCCGTCTATTAGGATTATACATTCCATCCTTTTCTATTCTAGTATCACATTTTCTCATTTTTAGGTAGGGCACAAAAGATTGAAATCACATATGGCTATTTTTTAAGGGGGTTATATATTTTATTATGTTGTTAAAGCTTTAAATATATGGTTAGATCATAACTCGAGGTGGAGCTAGGACCAGACCCCCTGGTTGTGTCTCGCGTTTGGCATCCATACACACATGTGTAGCATACTAGGGTGAACTATACTAGGTCCTTCACAAAGTGTGAATCTGGCTCGCCTTGGCTATAGGTAGCCCCAAACCAGATAATAAGCTTGTTGGCAAGAGCCGTTTCCTATTTTTACATGGCTTAGACTCTTACATTTCCTGGTTTCATTCGGTTTACACTTGTATGTTTTCCGATTTCACGCGTACACCCCTTTTCTCTCTCTAGGTACATAGGCGACACAAATTTATGTGTTGATCGGTAGATAGCTATATAAGTTATGCATCAACCTACCCCAAAAGATCACTCTAAAGTTACATTTGGCTACTTTTAGGTAGGACACAAGGTTCTAATGACGTAATATGTTGAACGTTCTTGGATATTTTTAAATTTTCTATATATGGTTTACACAATTTTTATGCTATTTGAGTATAAAAAACTGATGTGTATATTTTGTATGTAAATTCTGTGGTTTGGCCTAGAGCTGCTGCTTCGTTCAAGCATAGGCCAGTCTTATTATCTCAAAAGAAACAAAACCACTCTCAAATTATTTCTTCTCGGTGCGAAGTAAGACACAAAGTCATGAAGCAATGTTGGCATGTTATTTTATAAAAGTTTTAAAAATCTCTATATACATGGTTAGATCATGAACACATTATAAAAAAAGTGCTTGGTACGAAAGAAAGTCAATGTTCCATGCATTCAATTTCAAGGGTAATATTAGAAATACCCGTTCTTTCAAGGGGCCAACGTGCAAGATTACCTGAATTGAAACACTTGCTTTTGGAACGACATCGTTCCTAACGCCTGTTGCGTAGCCCCTCCCATGTGTCATTAGAAACTCTACCCATTTACCAATTTAGGCGAGGCTCCTTCCCCCCTAGTGACTACAACGAGGTACTAGTGGCCAGGTGCGGTGGCGGGATCTCAGCAGGCGCGCGGTGACAAGGAAGGTGACGAAGCTAAAGCTGTGGCCGAGAAGAGGAAGGATCGGCGAGGCGGTGGCGGGGGTCGGCGCTTTGCAAGGCTTGAGGTGCTTGGGGTCGGGCTTGAGATGGAGTACGAAGATGTGGACTTTGAAGCACTTGAGGTTGGCTCCACGGATTCCTGTTTGGATCTCGGGCGTCGAGATCAACCCATTCACCACCGTCAAGATGTTCCTCTCCAAAGGTATCGACACCACATCACTAGATCTGGTTTTAATCCATCTATTAGGTTTCTACTTTCCATCCTTATCTATTGTAGTATCACATTTTCTCATTTTTGAGTAGGGCATAAAATTTAAAATCGCATATGGCTATTTTTAAGGGGGTTAAATATTTTCTTATGTTGTTAAAGCTTTAAATATATGGTTAGATCATAGCCCGCGGTGGACCTAGGACCTTACCCCTAGTTGCGTCCAGGGTGTGACGTCCATACACACATGTGTAGCATACTATAGTGAACTACACTTGGTCCATTGCCAAGTGTGAACCTGGTGGCTCCCCCTTGGCTATAGGGTAGCACCAAACCACATAATAAGCATGTCTACAATAGGCGTTTCCTATTTTCACATGGTTTACACTCCTACATTTCCTTGTTTAATTCGGTTTAAAATGTCATGAACACACTTTTTGAAAATCATGAATATATTTTCTAAGTGTCACATACATTTTTCTTGAATGGTACACATATTTTTTTTCAATTACGTGAAGATTTTTAACACTACATAATTCTTCGACCATGTAGGTACCCATGATCATGAAGTTTGAGCCATGAGGAGGTTAGGAGGATGGAGGGAATGAAACGCTAATCTGAACACCAGTGGCTTGGTACGAAAGAAAGTCAATGTTCCATGCATTCAATTTCAAGCGTAGTATTAGAAATACCCGTTCTTTCAAGGGGTCAACGTGCAAGATTCCCTGAATTGAAACGCTTGCTTCTGGAACGACCGCATTCCTACTGCCTGTTGCGTAGCCCCTCCCATGTGTCATTAGAAAGTCTACCCATTTACCAATTTAGGCGAGGCTCCTTCCCCCCTAGTGACTACAACGAGGTACTAGCGGCCATGTGCGGTGGCGGGATCTCAGCATGCGCGCGGTGACAAGGAAGGTGACGAATCTAAAGCTGTGGCCGAGAAGAGGAAGGCTCGGCGAGGTGGTGGCGGGGGTCGGTGCTTTGCAAGGCTTGATGTGCTTGGGGTCGGGCTTGAGATGGAGTACGAATATGTGGACTTTGAAGCACTTGAGGTTGGCTCCACGGATTCCAATTTGGATCTTGGGCGTCGAGATCAACCCATTCACCACTGTCAAGATGTTCCTCTCCAAAGGTTTCAACACCACATCACTAGATCTGGTTTTAATCCATCTATTAGGATTGTACTTTCCATCCTTATCTTTTGTAGTATCACATTTTCTCATTTTTGAGTAGGGCATAAAAGTTTAAAATCGCATATGGCTCTTTTTAAGGGGGTTAAATATTTTCCTATGTTGTTAAAGGTTTAAATATATGGTTAGATCATAGCCCGGGGTGGACCTAGGACCTTACCCCCTAGTTACGTTCAGGTTGTGACGCCCATACACACATGTGTAGCATACTATAGTGAACTACACTTGGTCCATTGCCAAGTGTGAACCTGGCTCCCCCTTGGCTATAGGTAGCACCAAACCACATAATAAGCCTGTCTACATAGGCGTTTCCTATTTTCACATGGTTTACACTCCTACATTTCCTGGTTTCATTCGGTTTAAAATGTCATGAACACACTTTTTGAAAATCATGAATATATTTTCTAAGTGTCACGTACATTTTTCTTGAATGGTACAAATATTTTTTTCCAATTACGTGAAGATTTTTAACACTACATAATTCATTGACCATGTAGGTACCCATGATCATGGAGTTCGAGCCACGAGGAGGTTAGGAGGAAGGAGGAAATGAAACGCTAATCTGAACACCAGTGGCAGAAAGATTTAGTACGGCAGTGTGAATCCAATCCTTGGGGAGACATGAGGTCTATTCATTAAACATTGAGTGCTTTTGTCTGAGTTATCTTGATTACGAATGGTAGCATAGGTTAGCATTTTGATGAGTGCATATCATGTGCTTGCTTTATTCCAGGGCAGTGCTGTAGTACAATCTTGAGCAAGAAAAATTCTTGGTACCAAAGGGAGAAAGTCAATGGTCCATGCATTCATTTTCAAGGACAATACTAGAAATACCCCTTCTTTAAAGGGGCCAACATGCAAGATTCCCTGAATTGAAACACTTACTTCTGGAACCACCTCATTCCTTCTGCTTGTTGCGTAGCCCCTCACTAGTGTGTTGGCCCTACCACACGCCCCTTGCCTAGGGTCGCCTTTTTTGCGACCACCATGTATATATGGGACTGTCCTTGCCACCATGTGCCAACCTACACATTTGCTCCCACATTTCAATAAAAACTCTACCCATTTACGAATATAGGCGAGGCTCCCTCCCCCGAGTGAATACAACGAGGTACTAGCGGCCATGTGCGGTGGCGGGATCTCAACATGCCCGCGGTGACACGGAGGGTGACGAAGCTAAAGCTAAGGCCAAGAAGAAGAAGGCCTGGTGAGGCGGTGGCGGAGGTCGGCCCTTTGCATCGCTTACCGTGCTTGGGGTCGGGCTTGAGATGGCTTATGAAGATGTGGACTACGAAGAGTTTGAGGTTGGCTCCAGGAACTCTAACTTGGATCTCCGGCGTGGCGGGGTGGCAAAGGAGGACAATGACAACGAGCTCATCAAGATCAAGTCATTCGCCATCGTCAAGAGGTCCCTCTCCAAAGGTATCAATGCGACATCACTAGATCTGGTTTTAATCCGTCTATTAGGATTATACTTTCGATCCTTTTCTATTCTAGTATCACATTTTCTGACTTTTAGGTAGGGCACAAAAGTTTGAAATCACATATGGCTATTTTTTAAGGGGGTTATATATTTTCTAATGTTGTTAAAGCTTTAAATATATGGTTAGATCATAACCCGAGGTGGAGCTAGGACCAGACCCCCTGGTTGTGTCTGGCGTTTGGCGTCCATACACACATGTGTAGCATACTATAGTGAACTATACTAGGTCCTTCGCCAAGTGTGAATCTGGCTCCCCTTGGCTATAGGTAGCCCCAAACCAGATAATAAGCTTGTTGGCAAGAGGCGTTTCCTATTTTCACATGGCTTACACTCTTACATTTCTTGGTTTCATTCGGTTTACACTTGTATGTTTTCCAATTTCACGCGTACACCCCTTTTCTCTCTCTAGGTACATCGGCGACACAAGTTTATGTGTTGATCGGTAGATAGCTATAAAAGTTATGCATCAACCTACCCCGAAAGATCACTCTAAAGTTACATTTGGCCACTTTTAGGTAGGACACAAGGTTGTAATGACGTAATATGTTGAATGTTCTTGTATATTTTTAAATTTTCTATATATGGTTTACACAATTTTTATGCTATTTGAGTATAAAAAACCGATGTGTATATTTTCTATGTAAATGCTGCGGTTTGGCCTAGAGCTGCTGCTTTGTTCATGCATGGGCCAGTCTCATTATCTCAAAAGAAACAAAACCACTCTCAATTTATTTCTTCTCGGTGCCAACTAAGACACAAAGTCATGAAGCAATGTTCGCATGTTATTTTATAAAAGATTTAAAAATCTCTATATACATGGTTAGATCATGAACACATTATAAAAAAGTGCTTGGTACGAAAGAAAGTCAATGTTCCATGCATTCAATTTCAAGGGTAATATTATAAATAGCCGTTTTTTCAAGGGGCCAGCGTGCAAGATTACCTGAATTGAAACGCTTTCTTCTGGAACGACCTCGTTCCTACTGCCTGTTGCGTAGCCCCTCCCATGTGTCATTAGAAACTCTACCCATTTACCAATTTAGGCGAGGCTCCTTCCCCCCTAGTGACTACAACGAGGTACTAGCAGCCATGTGCGGTGGCGGGATCTCAGCATGCGCGCGGTGATAAGGAAGGTGACGAAACTTAAGCTGTGGCCGAGAAGAGGAAGGCTCGGCAAGGCGGTGGCAGGGGTAGGCGCTTTGCAAGGCTTGACGTGCTTGGGGTCGGGCTTGAGATGGAGTACGAAGATGTGGACTTTGAAGCACTTGAGGTTGGCTCCAGGGATTCCAATTTGGATTTCGGGCGTCGAGATCAACCCATTCACCACCGTCAAGATGTTCCTCTCAAAAGGTATCGACACCACATCACTAGATCTGGTTTTAATCCTTCTATTAGGATTCTACTTTCCATCCTTATCTATTGTAGTATCACATTTTCTCATTTTTGAGTAGGGCATAAAAGTTTCAAATCGCAGATGGCTATTGTTAAGGGGGTTAAATATTTCCTTATGTTGTTAAAGCTTTAAATATATGGTTAGATCATAGCCCGGGGTGGACCTAGGACCTTACCCCCTAGTTGCGCCCAGGGTGTGACGTCCATACACACATGTGTAGCATACTATAGTGAACTACACTTGGTCCATTGCCAAGTGTGAACCTGGCTCCCCCTTGGCTATAGGTAGCACCATACCACATAATAAGCCTGTCTACAATAGGCGTTTCCTATTTTCACATGGTTTACACTCCTACATTTTCTGGTTTCATTCGGTTTAAAATGTCATGAACACACTTTTTGAAAATCATGAATATATTTTCGAAGTGTCACGTACATTTTTCTTGAATGGTACAAATAATATTTTTTTTCAATTACGTGAAGATTTTTAACACTAAATAATTCTTCGACAATGTAGGTACCCATGATCATGGAGTTCGAGCCACGAGGAGGTTAGGAGGAAGGAGGAAATGAAACGCTAATCTGAACACCAGTGGCAGAAATATTTAGTACGGCAGTGTGAATCCAATCCGTGGGGAGACATGAGGTGTATTCATTAAACATCGAGTGCTTTTGTCTGACTTATCTTGATTACGAATGGTAGCATAGGTTAGCATTTTGATGAGTGTATATCATGTGCTTGCTTTATTCCAGGGCAGGGCTGTCGTACAATCTTGAGCAAGAAAAATGCTTGGTACCAAAGGGAGAGAGTCGATGGTCCATGCATTCATTTTCAAGGGCAATACTAGAAATACCCATTCTTTAAAGGGGCAAACGTGCAAGATTCCCTGAATTGAAACACTTACTTCTGGAACCACCTCGTTCCTTCCGCTTGTTGCGTAGCCCCTCACTAGTGTGTTGGCCCTACCACACGCCCCCTTGCCTAGGGGTCGCCGTTTTTGCGACCACCATGTATATATGGGACTGTCCTTGCCACCATTTGCCAACCTACACATTTGCTCCCATGTTTCACTAAAAACTCTACCCATTGACGAATATTGGCAAGGCTCCCTCCCCCGAGTGACTACAACGAGGTACTAGCGGCAATGTGAGGTGGCGGGATCTCAACAGGCCCGCGGTGACACGGAGGGTAGCGAAGCTAAAGCTAAGGCCAAGAAGAAGAAGTCCCGGCGAGGCGGTGGCGGAGGTCGGCGCTTTTGCATCGCTTGCCGTGCTTGGGGTCGGGCTTGAGATGGCTTACGAAGATGTGGACTACGAAGAGTTTGAGGTTGGCTCCAGGAACTCTACTTGGATCTCCGGCGTGGCGGGATGGCAAAGGAGGACGATGACGACGAGCTCGTCAAGATCAAGTCATTCGCCATCGTCAAGAGGTCCCTCTCCAAAGGTATCGATGCCACATCACTAGATCTGGTTTTAATCCGTCTATTAGGATTATACTTTCCATCCTTTTCTATTCTAGCATCACATTTTCTCATTTTTAGGTAGGGCACAAAAGTTTGAAATCACATATGGCTATTTTTTAAGGGGGTTATATATTTTCTCATGTTGTTAAAGCTTTAAATATATGGTTAGATCATAACTCGAGGTGGAGCTAGGACCAGACCCCCTGGTTGTGTCTGGCGTTTGGCGTCCATACACACATGTGTAGCATCCTATGGTGAACTATACTAGGTCCTTCGCCAAGTGTGAATCTGGCTCGCGTTGGCTATAGGTAGCCCCAAACCAGATAATAAGCTTGTTGGCAAGAGGCGTTTCCTATTTTCACATGGCTTTCACTCTTATTTTTCCTGGTTTCATTCAGTTTACACTTGTATGTTTTCCCATTTCACGCGTACACCCACTACTGGAATCAGCTTCTTTGCCGTCCGCCATGGCGGACGGCAAAGGCATAGATCACGGATGGCAAAATTCTTTACCGTCCGCTAGCGGACGGCAAACTGTCCGGATGAACGCGTGCCAGCAAAGGCCTTCTTTGCCGTACGCTTCTTAGAAACGGACGGCAAAGGATTACGCCGTCCGCCATCCGAGGCCAGCAGACGGCAAAGATAGCGGACGGCAGGGCGGTGGCGTGAGAGCTTATAGAGGGTTAACGACACTCTTTGCCGTCTGCTAGCGGACGGCAAAGAGCCCAGCTAGGCAGCACTCGGAAGCTGCCATGTGTCCAGATATGCCGTCCGCCAGCAGACGGCAAAGAGTTTTGCATCTTTGTCGTCTGCTGGCGGACGGCATAGCTGGTCACTTTGCCGTCTGCCAGCAGATGGCAAAATGACCAAATAGGCAGCCAGTGTTCCCAGTTTGAACAGGTGACTGCCACGTGTCCTCTTTGCCGTCCGCTAGCGGACGACAAAGCTCTTTCCCGTCTGCTAGCAGACGAAAGAGTCTATATATCCCCTATTTTTATTTAAATCCCATTAATTAGACATGATTTCAAACACAGATATACATGCATACATATCCAACAGCAGGTCCAACAACATATTTCATCCAATCCAACAACATAGTTCAACAAAGTCCAACATATCCATATATACATAACCAGAAACAAGTTTCCAACAACATATCCATATAGACATACATATCCAAACAAGTTTTCATAAACAACAGGGAAGCACCAGAAGAATAGTACACTCCATGAATCCAAGCTTCCTCATGTAAAGCAAATCTGCAAATTGGGAAAGATGAAAGTTAGAAGAAGAAGAAGAAGACTAGTTAGAAGAAGAAGAAGAAGAAGACTAGTTAGAAGAAGAAGAAGAATTTTCTTTCTTCTCTTTCTTTTTCTCCTCTCCTCTTCTTTATTTTCTTCTTCTTCTAACTAAGGTAGGTAAAAATGTCATTTTATTGCTAAGCTAGGTATAAATGCTAAGTGTAGGTCATTTTAGAGCTAAGGTAGGTAAATATGTCATTTTGGAGCTTAGTAAGGTTATTATGTCATTTTCGAGGAAAATAAGCTAAGTCTATATCATTTTGGAGCTAACAAAGATTATCATGCCATTTTTTACCTAAGTATGCTAAGTATGTCATAAATGAACTGAATAAGCTAAGTATAGCTTATTTTTTATCTAACTTAGGTAATTATGCCATTTACGAGGAAAATAAGCTAAGTATCCATTTGTAAAGAAAAACACTAGAGAAAACTTACCCTCATCACAACAAATGTGATGAAGATCACAACTAAGGTAACAATTGATCCAACGGCATAATGATACCAAGCCTCATTATCAATGGCATATTTTCTAATCTTCCTAAGCTTGAGGCGCATTGCATCCATCTTCAAGCGCATTGCATTCATCTTCATCTTGTGATCATCGATGGCATCGGCAACATAAAACTCCAATGCCATCTTCTCTTCTTCAATTCTTTTAATTTTTTCTTTCAAATACTCATTTTCTTTTTCAACTAAATTTAACTTCTCGACAAGAGGGCCCGTTTCAAATTCCGGTTCACATACCTCCTAGATTAAAATATATCTATGTCAACTTGATGGCCATAATAATTTTCATAAATGCGAAATGCAACAAATAGTTATGAAAGAGAATTTACCACATCCGAATCATAAAGCGGGTGAGGGCCAACCGGGACAGAAATCAAGACCATGGCACTATGTATAAGAAATAATCATACAAAGTAAGAAAATAATAAATACCAACTATATAAATCATACAATCATACAAATAACTATATAAATCAAGTACAACATAAATTTTTTAATACCTAATAATCATTATCGGTAATGACGTGCTCATCATCATCATTAATAAAAGCATCATCATCATCATCACTATCGATAATGACGTGCTCATCATCATCATTAATAAATGCATCATCATGTGGAAGGCCACCTTTACGTAATCGTTCAAGCATTGACAGGTCATTTGCAGCAGTAACTTCTTCTTCTTCCGGCTCTTCTTGTTCCAGCTCAGGGGTGAAGTCGGATTCACTATCGTTGTCTACTTCAATGTTCTGGGGTGGAGTAGAGCGGTTCTTGAAACATTTTTTGGAAAAACGTGTTTCTTGGAAGAATTCTCCTTCATCATATGTGTCTTGGTTAATGTGAGGTTCATAATCCTTTTCATTGGGGGGAGGTGGTCTAACACGTGGCGGCACTTCATAAACGACGTCCCAACCACTGAGATTTGGATCACTTTGATAGGCCCGCGGTAGATAGAAAACTTGGGTTGCCTGTTGAGCCGTAATATAGACATCGGGAACATCCAAATGGGTGCTTTGTTTGATTTCTAGCCCTATATGTTCATGAGTCCTTCTAGTCTCCCTCGGCTGGAACCAATAACATCTGAAGACTACGACGTTTGGTGGGTTTTCACCATAGAATTCAAGTTCATAAATTGCTTCAACTCTTCCATAATACTTGATACCTCCTTCGCCGATAGCAGAGACACAACAATTTGTAGACTTTCGGTTGGCCATAGATAGCTCTTTGCCATAGGTACGAAAGCGATACCCGTTGATGTCGTATTTGTCAAATGAACGAACCTTATAGTCAAAACCATTAGCTACTTGTCTCAATTCGGCATCCATAATATCTGAATTAGCCTACAAGTTTAATACAAAAGGATTGTTGCATTAGTCGCAAATTAGCCAAAGAAAAGAAAGGGTCTAATGGAAATTACCATTTTTTGAACCAAGAGATGAAACCGGGATGTTCGGCTCCTTGTTTTGCCAGAAGCTCATACTCTTCGACGGAATCCTTTTGGATCACCACACCATACGAGAATATGGCGACGTATCGACTGCATCAAATATCCAGGAATTAGAAGTTGTGAAACAATGTACCGAGATCTTACTCGATGTACGGCCGGAGTTCTGCTAGGTTGTTGAAGAGATACAGCGAAATGGTCCGCCATTCTTCAACATCCAACCTTATTGGTTTCCAACCACTGGCTGATGCGAGATTCCCTTTGAATAGGTTGAGGTTGGATTGACACTTTTGAGGTTCGTCAGCATTGTACCGAGGCTTCGGATTATGCAAATGACGATTTTTGGCTTCGTAGTGTGCTGTCAAGAAGTTTGCCGCCTCCTCAGTGATGAATGCCTCTGCCATCGATGCTTCTATTCTATGTTTATTTTTACATTTTGCTCGAAGCGTCTTCTGCATCCTCTCAGTTGAGTAGCACCAACGATTTTGCACGCCCCCCCCGCCCCAATCATGCCTCGGTCGGGAGATGCAAAATCAAGTGTTGCATTGGATTAAAGAAGCTTGGCAGAAAGATCTTCTCTAACTTGAAGATCAACTCCGGTGCCAACTGTTCCATTTCTTCTAGGAGGCGAGGCGATAGTTCTTTCACACAAAGAACACGGAAGAAATAGCTCAGCTCTGCCAGTACTAGCCATTCATCCTTAGGGATGAAGCCACGCAACATCACCGGCATTATCCGCTCAATCTATATGTGCCAATCATGACTTTTTAGACCAAATATTTTCAATTTTTGAAAATTCGCTCCCCTCTTTAGATTTGCTGCATACCCATCGGGGAACATCAACTGCATTTTCACCCACAAAATAATTTCCTTCATAGCTAGCCTTCCAAGATTGAACCATGCATTTCGCTTCGTCCAGTTCCCCTTTCCTTTCGGTTCTTTCATGTTTTGTAACGGTCTATCACATAGCTCCTCTTGATCGACTCTAGCCTTAGTATTATCCTTTGATTTCCCCTCTATGCCAAACAATGTACCAAAAATGGCTTCGGCAATATTCTTTTCAGTGTGCATCACGTCGATGTTGTGTGGGCAAAGGAGGTCTTTGAAGTAAGGCAGATCCCAGAAGCATGTCTTGTGAGTCCAGGCGTGTTCCTTATTATACCCCCTGAAATACCCTGGACGCTCTGGATCTGGCTCGAGAGCATTTCACTGATCTAGGGTCTGTTGGCCTGTCAACGCAGGTGGTGCAGAGTGTTTGACAACTCTACCTTTGATGAAGTTCTTCTTGTCTTTCCTGAACTTATGGCCAGGATGTAGAAACGTTCTATGCAAGTCGAAGCAACTATACTTGTGCCCTGCCGTCAGCCAACGAAACTCAAGAGCTCCCTTGCATGTGGGGCACGAGAACCTTCCATGCACACACCAGCCAACGAATAGCGCATACGCCGGCAAGCCATGCGTCGAGTACATGTACCAGGCACTCATTATGAAGTTATGTTTGCTAAATGCGTCGTATGTCTTGAACCCATTATCCCAAGCTTCTTGCAATTCGTCCTTAAGCGGCTGCATGTACACATTCATATTCTTCCCCGGATAGTTGGGCCCTGGAATTATCAACGTCAGGAAAATGTTTTTTCTTTGCATAATCTGCCCGGGGGGGGGGGAGATTGAGTGGAATGACAAACATGGGCCAACAGTTGTATGGGGTTGCCATCTGACCAAACACACTGAACCCATCTGTGCTGACGGTGACTCGAGGATGCCTTGGATCTGCCGTTTTTTCCACGCTTCACCATTCGATGTGTGCACCATCATCACATTCCCATCTGCATCTAGTTCGTTTCTTTTGCCCATTTTGTGCCATGTCATCTGTCTGGCCGTCTCTTCGACCATGAAAAGACGTTGAAGTCTTGATACGATTGGCATATACCGAAGAACATTAACGGGTATTTTGGTCTGCGTCTTCTCACCCATACCGTTGTCTACCACAACATACCTGGAAGAATTGCAAATGGGACAATAGTTCAAGTTCTCATACTGAAGCCTAAATAAGACACATCCTTTCTCAAAGGCATGTATCTTCTCATAGGGTATCTTAAGAGCATGGAGGATTTTGTCTGACTGGAACATGTTTGGAGGTAGCACATGGCCTTTGGGTAGAAATCGTCCGAATACTGTCATCATCGCGTCGTAGCATTCTCTGCCCAAGTTGAATTGAGCCTTCAAAGCCATTATTTGTGAGATGGCAACCAGCTGACAAAGCTCAGTGTGCTCGTGGAGAGGACGTTTTGAGGATTCCAACATTTCAGTGAAGGCCTTTGCAGATTCCTCCATCTCCTCGTCTGAGTCCAGAGCATCGTCAAAGTCTTGCACCATGTCTACGGTCCCGGTACCATGCTCATCGGTGCGACGACGAACCTCGGCTCTGGCACATTGGGCAGACTCACCATGTAATGTCCAGACCGTGTAACCAGGCGTAAAACCAAACTTCTGCAGGTCTTTACTCATTTCAAGCTCGTCCCTCTTTTTATAGTTGTCGCAACGGGCACAGGGGCACTAGCTAAATTCCTGGCCATTTGCAAATGCGGCTCTAACAAACCCCTTGGTTTTTGTTAACCATTCCTAGGTCCAAACTTTCTGACTAGTGTAACCCATGTACATCCATGCACGATCACTCATATTGACTTCCTACTGGACACACAAGAAATATATACATAATTAAGCAAACCATATCCATCAGTTAATGGAGTTTGTCAGTTTTATTAAGCCCATGCAACCTACACGTTAATAGGTAAAGATAGGTCCTAATCCCACCCGAGTATGTGTAGATTGGGTTCGTTTTCCCATGCTCTGCTCCAGATCTGACGCAAAATTACGGCAGCACCTCCCGGCTGTTCTCCTGATACACGTCTCGGCAATAAGCAGAGAGGATATGTACCCAGAGAACAACAGGGAGGCACTGATGAAATTCTGCATCGGATCCGGAGCAGAGCATATGGGAAAATGAACCCAATCTACACATACTCGGGCTGTCCATGGATAACGTTGGACAATTCTAAAGAATCATGATTATAAATATGCAAATGCATGCATATTTATAGATGTAACCCTTTCGAACGGGAGACGCATAGTGGTTACGCATACTGATGATTGACACCTATAGCTAGCAAGTTTCATTGGCACGAAGACCGGAACAGAGCAAATGAAGGGGGAGGAGGAGATGTCATTTGTGCTCACCAACGAACGCAGGGGCAGAGCTCGTCGAACACCAGACCCTCGTAGCAACGAAATAACTGCACATTTAAATCGAAAGATGAATAACATAGCAATTTTGTTTCTTCCGTCGACCTAACTACTCCTCTTCTTCTCCCTCCTCCTCTTCCTCCCTCCTCCTCCTCCTTCTACTCCTCTTATTTTTCTAAACTAAAACTAAAACTAATCTAAAATAAACTAAACTAAAATAAACTAAAACTAAAACTGTAACTAAACTGAAAATGAAACTAAACTAAAACTAAAACTAAAACTAAAACAGAAACTAAACTAAAAGAAACTAAAAAAAACTAAACTAAAAAAAGGGGAAGAACAAACCTGCAGGGGATCGCCGGTGGAGGCCCGCGGGGAGGGGTCCGGCACCGGGGCGGCCCGGCGCAGGCCTCTCCGGCGACGGGGCGCGGCGGGGCGGCGGGGCCGACGGAGCGCGGGGCGACGGGGCGCGGCGGGGCGCGGGGGTGGGGGGAGGGCTGGACGGCGGCGGGGGCTGGGTCCGGGGGGCGGGGCTGGCGGGCGGCGGCAGAGCGGCGGGGGTGGAGAGAGGCGGCCGCGCGGGATTGAGGGAGACAGAGAAAGAGAGAGAGGGGGAGACAGCTCGGCCCGTTAAGTGGGCCTTCTTTGCCGTCCGCTAGCAGACGGCAAAGAGGGCGGCCGTTTAGGGCCGGCCCACGTCTCCTCTTTGTCGACCGCTGGCGGATGGCAAAGAACCTGACCTAGCCACGTCATGCCCTGTGGGGCCCATCTGGCCCTTTGCGGTCTGCCTTCTAGCTCTTTGCCGTCAGCTGGCTGACGGCAAAGAAACACCGGACGGCAAATAGACTTTTTGCTATCTGCACATTCTTTGCCGTCCGCTATGTGGAAGCGGACGACAAATAGGCTCTTTGCCATCAGCTGGCGGACGGCAAAGAGGTGGCAGACGGCAAATTACCAGATTCCAGTAGTGACCCTTTTCTCTCTCTAGGAACATCGGCGACACAAATTTATGTGTTGATCGGTAGATAGCTATATCAGTTATGCATCAACCTACCCCAAAAGATCACTCTAAAGTTACATTTGGCCACTTTTAGGTAGGACACAAGGTTGTAATGACGTAATATGTTGAATGTTCTTCGATATTTTGAAATTTTCTATATATGGTTTACACAATTTTTATGCTATTTGCGTATAAAAAAACGATGTGTATATTTTGTATGCAAATTCTGTAGTTTGGCCTAGAGCTGCTGCTTCGTTCAAGCATGGGCCAGTCTCATTATCTCAAAAGAAACAAATCCACTCTCAAATTATTTCTTCTCGGTGCCAAGTAAGACACAAAGTCATGAAGCAATGTTGGCATGTTATTTTATAAAAGTTTTAAAAATCTCTATATACATGGTTAGATCATGAACACATTATAAAAAAAGTGCTTGGTGCAAAAGAAAGTCAATGTTCCATGCATTCAATTTCAAGGGTAATATTAGAAATACCCGTTCTTTCAAGGGGCCAACGTGCAAGATTACTTGAATTGAAACGATTGCTTCTGGAACGACATCGTTCCTAACGCCTGTTGCGTAGCCTGTCCCATGTGTCATTAGAAACTCTACCCATTTACCAATTTAGGCGAGGCTCCTTCCCCCCTAGTGACTACAACGAGGTACTAGCGGCCATGTGTGGTGGCGGGATCTCAGCATGCGCGCGGTGACAAGGAAGGTGACGAAGCTAAAGCTGTGGCCGAGAAGAGGAAGGCTCGGCGAGGCGGTGGCGGGGGTCGGCGCTTTGCAAGGCTTGACGTGCTTGGGGTCAGGCTTGAGATGGAGTATGAAGATGTGGACTTTGAAGCACTTGAGGTTGGCTCCACGGATTCCAATTTGGATCTCGGGCGTCGAGATCAACCCATTCACCACCGTCAAGATGTTCGTCTCCAAAGGTATCGACACCACATCACTAGATCTGGTTTTAATCCATCTATTAGATTTCTACTTTCCATCCTTATCTATTGTAGTATCACATTTTCCCATTTTTTAGTAGGGCATAAAAGTTTGAAATCGCATATGGCTATCTTTAAGGGGGTTAAATATTTTCTTATGTTGTTAAAGCTTTAAATATATGGTTAGATCATAACCCGGGGTGGACCTAGGACCTTACCCCTTAGTTGCGTCCAGGGTGTGACATCCATACACACATGTGTAGCATACTATAGTGAACGAGACTTGGTCCATTGCCAAGTGTGAACCTGGCTCCCCCTTGGCTATAGGTAGCGCCAAACCACATAATAAGCCTGTCTACAATAGGCATTTCCTATGTTCACATGGTTTACACTCCTACATTTCCGGGTTTCATTCGGTTTAAAATGTCATGAACACACTTTTTGAAAATCATGAATATATTTTCTAAGTGTCACGTACATTTTTCTTGAATGGTACACATTTTTTTCAGTTACGTGAAGATTTTTAATACTACATAATTCTTCGACCATGTAGGTACCCATGATCATGGAGTTTGAGCCACGAGGAGGTTAGGAGGAAGGAGGAAGTGAAACGCTAATCTGAACACCAGTGGCTTGGTACGAAAGAAAGTCAATGTTCCATGTATTCAATTTCAAGGGTAATATTAGAAATGCCCGTTCTTTCAAGGGGCCAACATGCAAGATTCCCTGAGTTGAAACGCTTGCTTCTGGAATGACCTCGTTCCTACCGCCTGTTGCATAGCCCCTGCCATGTGTCATTAGAAACTCTACCCATTTACCAATTTAGGCGAGGCTCCTTCCCCCCTAGTGACTACAACGAGGTACTAGCGGCCATGTGCGGTGGCGGGATCTCAGCATGCGTGCGGTGACAAGGAAGGTGACGAAGCTAAAGATGTGGCCGAGAAGAGTGAGGGGGTCCTGGACTAAGGTGTCCTCGGGCGTCCGGCCTGTTATCCATGAGCCGGACTGATGGGCTGTGAAGACATGAAGACTGAAGACCATACTCGTGTCCGGATTGAACTCTCCTTGGCGTGGAACGCAAGCTAGGCGACCAGCTGTGAAGATTCCTTCTTATGTAACCGACTCAATGTAACCCTAGATCTCTCCGGTGTCAATATAAACCGGAGAGCATAGTCCGGATAGGACAGATTCATTACCATATTCATAGGCTAGGCTTTTAGGGTTTAGCCATTACGATATCGTGGTAGATCAACTCTTGTAACACTCATATTCATCAAGATCAATCAAGAAGGAAGTAGGGTATTACCTCCATAGAGAGGGCCCGAACCTGGGTAAACATCGTGTCCCCCGTCTCCTGTTACCATCGATCCTAGACGCACAGTTCGGGACCCCCTACCCGAGATCTGCCGGTTTTGACACCGACATTGGTGCTTTCATTGAGAGTTCCACTGCGCCGTCGGCGAAGGATTCGATGGCCCCTTCGATCGTCAGTAATGGCGCTGTTCAGGGAGAAACCTTCCTCCCCGGACAAATCTTTGTGTTCGGCAACTTCGTACTGCGGGCCAACTCGCTAGGCCATCTGGAGCAGGTTGATAGTCACGCCCCTGGCCATCAGGTCAGATCTGGAAGCTTGAACTGTGTCGCAGATACTCGCGGAGACTTGATCTCCGATGGATTCAAGACTGCGGCAGTCGCTCCCCCTCTCTCCGATGAACATGACTTAAATCTGTCATTGGGTCACACCCAGGAGATGGATCCTGTTGCTGCAGCGGCCTCTGAACTGAAGCAGATCGTGCCCTCCGAGCCCACGAAGTCCACGGCATTGGAGCTGCACACGGACTCGACATCCTGCAAAACTTGCGTCAATGGAACTCCGGACTCGTTTCCGGCTACACGTTCCGGATCAGGTGCGCCTACGGACACCGAGCTGGATCGGTTATCGATTTTCGAATTTTGCGCCGCAGACTTCTTCCAGCACTCACCTTTTGGTGACGTACTAAATTCTTTAAAGAACTTATCCTTGGAGGAGGACTCACAGCCGAACTATGTTCGGGTCGAGCTAGAGATGGCTGACGAGGAATTTTGCTTCCCACCCACCACCCACTTCATAGCCACCATCGATGACTTAACCGATGTGCTTGACTATGGCTCTGAAGACATCGACGTATGGACGACGATGCCGATATGGAGCAAGGCCAAGACCCGCCATTCACCAGACGTTGGCGTGTACATGGTTGATACACCCAAAGGATTTGGCGACGAAACGAAGAGCTAGATGCGAATAAAACCTCTGAGACGCAGTCCAAGCACCAACGCCCCAAGCGTCGTTCTAAGCCTCGCCGCTCAAAAGATAGAAATACTGGCACCAGAGAAAATAGTACTCCGGGCGACGCCGAAAACAACGAAGACTCTGTCGGAGCTACATCCGAACTGGAGGACCACGACAACGGCAAGACAACTCTGATGAACAGGCCATAGAAGATGACTCGGAGGACGATAGTTACCGCCCACCCTCCAAGGAGGAGACAAGCCTCGGCAACGAAGACTTCATCGTGCCAGAAGATCCTTTGGAGCAGGAGCGCTTTAAGCTTCAGCCCATAGCCACTACAAAGAGCCTGAAAAAGAAACAGCTGCTGCTTCAAGCTGAACAAGATCTGATCGTCGACAGATGGACTGATGTCCTGACAGCCGAAGAATACGGCCCCAGGCACCCAGCCAAGAGCTACCCGAAACGCAGACTGCTACCTCAATTCGATGAGGAAGCACCAGAGCGCACATCTCCCTCGCGTAATGCGGAACGACCACCACGTGGTCGAGACAGGGTGGCCGACCGGCCACCCCGCGGCCGGGATAAAGCGGCAACACAGTCCGAATAGCAGCCTGCCCCACCGCCTCGTAAAAACATAGACGGAAGAGTTCGGGGTCACACATACGACCTCCGGCAAATCCTGGACGATAGAAAAGGACACACAAGATCGATCTACGGATCACAAGGGCGTGCCTCGAGGCACGATGACGGCTACCTATTCGGACGTGATAAATCTAACCACGCCCGGGCCGAATACCGCAGACGGACTCCATCAGAGCTACGCCACGACGTGGCTCGATATAGAGGCGCCGCACACCCTCTCTGCTTCACAGATGAAGTACTGGATCACGAATTCCCCGAGGGGTTCAAGCCCGTCAATATCGAATCATATGACGGCACAACCGATCCTGCAGTATAGATTGAGGATTTCATTCTCCATATACATATGGCTCGAGGAGATGACCTCCACGCCATTAAATACCTCCCACTAAAGCTCAAAGGGCCAGCTCGGCACTGGCTTAACAGCCTGCCTGGAAATTCTATCGTCAGCTGGGAGGACTTGGAAGAAGCTTTCCTGGACAGCTTCCAAGGAACCTATGTCCGGCCACCAGACGCCGACGACTTAAGCCACATAGTTCAACAACCTGGAGAATCAGCCAGAAAATTCTGTACTAGGTTCCTAACCAAAAAGAACCAGATCGTTGACTGTCTGCATGCCGAGGCCTTAGCAGCCTTCAAACACAGCACCCGTGATGAGTGGCTAGCACGCCACCTCGGCCAAGAAAAGCCGAAGTCCATGGCAGCCCTCATGGCACTCATGACCCGCTTTTGCGTGGGAGAGGACAGTTGGTTGGCCCGTAGTAACAACACAGCCAGTGAGACAGGCCCCTCCGAGGCGAAGAATAGCACTAGCAAGCTCCGGCGCAATAGACACAAACGCCGAAGAAATGGCAACAACACAGATGACACCACGGTAAACTCCGGATTCACTGGCTCCAAGTCCGTCCAATGGAAGAAACCCTACAAAAGGAACAATGAAGGACCTTCCAGCCTGGACCACATACTCGACCGTCCGTGCCAGATACACGGCACCCCGGATAAGCAAGCTAATCATACCAACAGAGATTGTTGGGTTTTCAAGCAGGTTGGCAAGTTAAATACCGAAAACAAGGAAAAGGGATCACAAAGTGAGGACGAGGACGAAGAGCCCCGGCAGCCGAACACTGGGGGCAGAAGAAATTTCCCCCTCAAGTCAAAACGGTGAACATGATATACGCTACGCACATCCCCAAAAGGGAGCATAAGCGAGCACTTAGGGACGTCTACGCGGTAGAGCCAGTCGCCCCAAAATTCAATCCGTGGTCATCATTCCCGATCACCTTCGATCGCCGGGATCACCCAACTAGTATCCGCCATGGCGGTTCAGCCGCACTAGTCCTCGACCCAATTATTGATGGGTTTCACCTAACACGAGTCCTGATGGACGGTGGCAGCAGCCTCAACCTGCTTTATCGGGACACAGTGCGAAAGATGGGCTTTAACCCCTCGCGAATCAAACCAACAAAGACTACCTTTAAAGGAGTCATACCAGGCGTAGAGGCCCGCTGTACGGGCTCAATCACGCTGGAGGTGGTCTTCGGTTCTCCGAACAACTTCCGGAGCGAAGAGTTAATCTTCGATATCGTCCCCTTCCGCAGCGGCTATCACACACTTCTTAGACGAACCGCATGTGCTAGATTCAACGCAGTGCCACACTATGCTTATCTCAAGCTCAAGATGCCCGGTCCACACAGCATCATAACAGTCAATGGCAATACGGAATGCTCCCTCCGAACAGAAGAGCACACCGCCGCCCTAGCAGCAGAAGTACAGAGCGGCCTTCTCAAGCAGCACCACAGTACGGCTGCCGAGCCCTCGGACATCATTAAGAGGTCCCGAACTACAGTGCAACAGGACGGCGCGGCTCGTCAAGAGCTCGACTAGCAATCCGGCCTCCGTCCCAGTCCCAATGAGGTAGTGGCATTCGTACCACGCGTACACAATTACGCACTCAAAATTCCATGGACGTTGACGGAGGCACAAGATAACCCGGGGTCTACAGTTCGGCTAGACAGATCCCGGACACACATACTTTTACCTTTTTCTTGTTTCAGGTTCCTTTTTCCGTGGGCCTGATCGCAAGTCCTTCAGAAGGATTGGCATACAACGGAGGCAAGCAACACAGGTGTGTAGGGTAACCTTCATACGTTCTTCTTGATGATATTCAAACTTATTTCTCAATGATCCCGGCATGTTAAATAGCCCAGATACTTCTCGCACCATCTGTACGAGATACGCCTTGACGTATCCATCCAATTATAATAAAAATGGTTCGTGGCCCAGTTCCTGTGGTTTTCGCTTCTTACTTCGTTTTATTTCGATCCGCTTATTTGCGGCATCGATACTCTTCTATACGTTTCATATTCGCCAGAGGCTACTTGTCGCCCCACAATACGGCAGCAAAGTCTGAACACTTCTTATATATAAGTTCGGCACCCCGAATTTAGCATTATATGCATTGGCTCCGAATCATGTCTTTGGTCAATAGTTGAGTTGCCCGGCTCCTGTGCTTGCTACCCTACGTTCCGCTCTATCGGCTAGGGTAGTAAAGGGAGAACTACTGCGATTGTGCCCTGGCCTTGACCGGATGAGCACGTCAGTAGAGAAAGCCGAAAACTGACTGTCATGATACGGCGAGAGCCGGTCAGCTGTTCGAGGGTTACAAAATCGTTGGAGAGTTTTTTTCCGCGTCATGTGAAGGATCGGCACTTCCCGATCAGATGCTGACAGCACCCTGGCCTGGACCAGGGGCTGCTCACTTGCTTAATTATAAAACTCCTATGGCTAAGTGAGGGTGTTCGAGCCGTACAGTCAGATTGCCTTGTTCGTTGGGCTAAACAACTCCTCCAATGGACCGTATATATAATTGGATCAAGATTGTTTAGAATCCATCCCGAACACCTCCATACTACCTACGTGAGGGCAGAAGCCGACGACTGGCCAACCCTCAGATTACAAATAACACGGCCGCACTGGAGGAAACAATTCAAAGCATAATAAAATTATTTTACAAACACCGGCTGTCGGTGTCAAAACCGGCGGATCTCGGGTAGGGGGTCCCGAACTGCGTGTCTAAGGCAGATGGTAACAGGAAGCGGGGGACACAAAGTTTACCCAGGTTCGGGCCCTCTCGATGGAGGTAATGCCCTACTTCCTGCTTGATTGATCTTGATGATATGAGTATTACAAGAGTTGATCTACCACGAGATCGTAGAGGCTAAACCCTAGAAGCTAGCCTATGGTATGATTGTTGTCGTCCTACGGACTAAACCCTCCGGTTTATATAGACACCGGAGGGGGCTAGGGTTACACAGAGTCGGTTACAAGGGAGGAGATCTACATATCCGTATTGCCAAGCTTGCCTTCCACGCCAAGGAGAGTCCCATCCGAACACGGGACGAAGTCTTCAATCTTGTATCTTCATAGTCCAACAGTTCGGCCAAAGGATATAGTCCGGCTGTCCGAGGACCCCCTAATCCAGGACTCCCTCAGTAGCCCCTGAACCAGGCTTCAATGACGATGAGTCCGGCGCGCAGATTGTCTTCGGCATTGCAAGGCGGGTTCCTTCTCCGAATATTCCGTTGAAGATTTTGAACACGAGGATAGTGTCCGGTTCTGCAAAACAAAGTCCACATACCACCGTAGAGAGAATAATATTTCCACAAATCTAATCTGCTGACAGCTTTTCATAACGTGACGTAATGCCGTGGTCTGGTCATGACGAACTGTTTTTCCCGTGCCTGCCACTACACGTGTTGCGAGGCGGTTTTATTAGCACGTCCTGTCGAAGCAGAGATCGTGTCCCTCTTTTCAAAGGATTCTCATCAATACGGGTGTGGGTAACCCAATTGTGCCTGTTGGTATGACTCCTCGATGTTAGGCAAGTTCCAAAAGGCCACGTGGAGGACGCTTGATATTCACCCTCTTTATAAAGGGGCCAAGGCCTGTCCTTTTCTTCTCGCACTCAATCGAATCCTTCCCCCACCTCAAGTTCCAACACCCAAGGCTCAGGCTAGGCGCTTCGGACCTTCAGTCATGTCCGGATCCAACCTTGAAGGTCGGTGGATGCCCTCCTCTGTCACAGAGGAGGACATCAAGAAGCTAAGAGAAGCCAGGTATCTGACCGCCGAAATCTCGCACAGGCTGCCTGCTCGAGGGCAGGTCATTCCCACTCCTGAATCCAATGAGAGTGTCGTATTTATTTCCCACTTCCTCCGAGGGCTAGGCTTTAGTCTTGATCCCTTTGTCATAGGGCTTATGTTCTACTACGGGCTCGATTTCCATGATCTGGCTCCGGATTCAATCCTTAACATCTCGTCGTTCATCGTCGTGTGTGAAGCCTTCCTCCGCATCACCCCACACATCGGCTTATGGCTCAAGACCTTCAATGTGAAGCCGAAGATGATTGAGGGGCGACATGCAGAGTGCGGAGGCGCCATAATAAACAAAGGCACCGATGCTCCATGGCCAAAGGATTCCTTCCCGGAGACATCCAAGTTATGGCAGCGGGAGTGGTTTTACATCACCGCTCCTCGAAGCACTAAGTGGGTAGCTGCCCCCGCCTTCCATCTGCCCCCCCCCCCCCCGCCACAATTGGCGTCATGGGTCAACAAAGGGCTGGACTGGGGGCCTCCTAATGATGTGCCAACGTTGTAGAGCCACATCCGAGATCTCTTCAAGGGAGATGTCAGCCTTGTCAAGCAAGTCATGCTAGTTCGTCGGGTCCTGCCATGCCAACGTCGACCTCTCCGTATGTGGGAGTTCAACTCGGAAGGACCGCGAACCATTCAGCAATTCTTCGGCGCAACGCTCGAAGAGATGTATGGATTGTTCTTCGGATCACGAATAAAGTGTTCGGACACCACCGAGGATGCGGGTCTGAACTGCTATCGTCCAGACACCCAAGTAAGTAATTTCGTGGCCGAACACGTTGTCTTTTAATTTACCACAACATCATTCTGAAAAGTCGCCTTTTGACCAGGGATGGGTAAAAAAGGCAAAGATGATCAGGTGTTTGGCCCCCGTTCCCGAAGGCTCACTGAATCATGCACTAGCAAGGATGCTTGAGCTTGCGCCTTATCAAGCGCCAACAGGGGAAGATAAAGGGAGGAACAAAGAGGCCGAAAGCGAGCCTCACTCGTTATTCATCCAAACCGGGGGAATTAGTGCCTCCGCGAAGGAGGATAACTGGGGAGAAGAATCTAAAATTCCCTCTCCCCAAGGAAGGAAGAGGGCCGCCTCTGAAGACTTGGAAACAATGGTTTTCAAACGAGGGAAGAAACCTTTGTCAGAGGGCCCTACACCGGAGGGCATCCTTACCACACAGTACCCGTGGGGGGACCAGCCCTCCACCGAGCTGTAAGTAAACAAAAGTACTTTATAGTAAATATACCCTGCTTCATTTCTGAGAACAATAACCGAGACGTATGTCTTGTAGTTCGGATCATAGCCCTTCTCGACAGAGTTCGTCTTCGGGGGATCTTCTTCCGGAGATGATGGAGAGCAAAACACCTCCCCGTGCCTCCCCGCCTCGTGAAGCGGACGACCCTGAGGTGTCGTCATGGAGGATTTCTCCTGATCCGCCACGGCCAAAGGGTAACCCTTCGGCCACCCGAAGTCCGGAGTATTCGGCTCCTAAGGAGAGCAACAGAAAGAGTCCGGGACTGTCCGGTGCGTGACCAGACGCACTGATGAATCTTCTGGAGCAAGCGGCTATCTCATAAGCGTATCATACGCTAATGGGTACGGTGGTTGAGAGGATTTCATCCGCCGAAAGCGGGTTGCATGAAGCTTTTATGAGCCTGCTGAGAGGCTTTGAGGTATGCAAAGTAATATATATTTTTTGACGGTACTGCACACGCTAGGTGTGCCCTATGCATATAGTAGCCCCTGAGACTCTGGTTGCTGTCGAAAAAGACGACAAATAGAGGATCATAGTCCCAGGTAATAACCGTGCTGCTTTCACGTGCAGGCGGCTGAGGGTCCGGTGGCTAGTCGGACTGGTGAGTTTGCCGAACTGAAGCGGCAACTTGATGCGGCAGATGCCGAAATCGTGCTTGTAAACAAGCGGCTTGAGGAGGCACAGGGTATGTATTCTCCTATGATCAACACATATTAAGAGGAGCATGATGCTAGTATCTGTAATATGTTGTGACTGTAGATGGAGCTGTCGACGTGGAGACCCTTCGGGCGGAACTTGCCCGAGCCAAGCTACAAGCTAGGAAGAGTGATGCGGCCGCCCTAAAGGCGGTCGAAGAGCTAAGAGCCGAACATGCTTCACATTGCCAGAGCAAAGAGAAAATAACCAAGATGGTTGTTGAGCTGAAAGATGCCGCCGACCGTTATGAGCTTCTTGAAAAGGAAAACCAAATGAAGACGGTGGACCTAGAGAAAGCCACGGTAGCAGCCAAGGAAGCCCGCTCTAAAATCAGAGCGGCGAAGGAGGAGCTACGTCAAGCCGGAGATATCGCGGCTGGGAAGCCCTTTTTGTTGCGGACGAAGTTCGGAGATCCTAAGTATGCCCTTCTGGATCAATTATGGAGTTCTGCAGACGCGTACCTGGATTTGGCAGCAAGTGCTGCTAATGCGACTAAGTTTTTCGAAGATCAAAAAGATCACGAAGTGGAAAAGTTGTTCTGGTCACAGTTCAATGCTCTGGCGCGTCCGCTGCTGTTAAATGAGCAAATGGCCGAGTGGGCCGAGCTCCATAGGTTGTCCGGGCTCGCCATGAGGTCTATTGTGGATCATCTTTGGCCGGAAGGACCAATGCCGAATAGTTATTTTGGCTTAGTGCAATGATTCCTTGTTGCCGTGCCGCATATCGACACTGTGAAGAGGTCGGCGTGCATAGAGGGTGCGCGGATGGCTCTCGCCCGTGTCAAGACATACTGGGCAGAGATGGAGGCCACCGCTATTGCAACCCAGAGTTCAGCCGTAGGCTGGGTACCGGCCGAGCACTATTTTGAAGAAGTCTTAGAAGGCGCTCGTTTAATAGAGGCTCAGTGCTCGAAGAGTATCATGTTCTAGTGACATGTATCCCAATTGTAAGAACAATGTTATTTGAATTATAAAGGCTGTGTTTATCTGAAAGTATTATTATGCCTCCTGTGCGGTCGTTTATGTATGTCTATATATAGATATATATATATATATATATATATATATATATATCCTAAAAGTTTGCAGTCGTAGGCTTCAAGCCCCCACGCATATAATGCGGGGGTGTTCGCAAAAGCGCGTCTTCACACTTGATCCAACGTCTTGGTCCATGAAGGAGGTGGTAGCGCGGCGAACGAGGCAATCGGACTATATTACTTTAACACTTTCACTTAACCATAGGAGTTTGACAGTGGGGCTACGATATAGCCCCTGGTATTTCCGCGGCTATCCGAATACAGTGCGCGTACGTACATGACCGGGGAAACCGGTCCTTCGTTAATGCGGAGGAATCCCGAAGATTCCGATGAGTCATCGAGTGGTTGACCAGTCTCACGCTTTATCATGACAGTCAGTTTTCGGCTTTCTCTAGTGAGGTGCTCGTCCGGATGAACCAGGGCACAATCGCAGTAGTTCTCCCGGAGCGGAACGTAAGGTAGCAAAACACGGGAGCTGGGCTTTCGAGTTAAGAGCGAGAAAACGAACTATTTCAATTTAATAAGTGAGCATTTGAACTGCTCAATGAACAATAAAGAAAGAGCTAAGGTAAAAAGGAATTTGAATGGACTGAGTACATCAAGATGAAGATATTAACGTAATAAGCGATATTCTCAAAAGATTCGGTCATGCCAGAAACCTCAGTGTGCCCCAACATTTGACCAAAGACATGATTGGGAGCTGATGCATATAAGGCCAAACTCGCGGCGCCGAACACTCCCTAAGGTATTCGGTCTTTACAACATATAGTGGGCTGAGTAACGCCCTTGAACCCTGAATTTCTAGGTACGTGCATTATTCTGACGTGGCGAAATGCTAATAACGTCAGCATCCCTCTCGGTTATTCTGACGTGAAGCCACAAGAGACAGTAAAAAAGGTTTACACAGGGTCTTAATCTAAAGAGAAACCTTTGAGTGGGGCCCTGCTGCACGTCTGCGCCTGTCTCTCCGTTGTGCCGTATCCTGGAAGGGTGTAGCACAATTATCATCTGTAAAAGAGAAGAACTTAGGTGAAAGTTGTCGTGCGAAAAATTGGTTATTCTCAATAAACCATTAAAATTCAAGATAAGTAAGGTCGAGCCGAACTGTAGTCTTTTTTACATGCGGGAAGCCCTTGGTACCGCCTATGGGGGTATATCCATCAAACCAATCTCAGGTTTATCTAAGCCGTTACAGCTAGTGATGCGCCGGACTCGGCTAGCCGTGTTCGCGGTCTTGATGACCGATCGTTTATTCTGGTTGGAGGGGTCGTTACAGCTAGTAAAGCCGCCACACGTTCCTCCGCGCGTAAGGAACGCTCAACATTTCCGCTAACTGTGATGATGCCACATGGACCGGGCATCTTAAGCCTAAGAGAAGCGTAATGCGGTACTGCATTAAAACGAGCGAAAGCTGTTCTTCCGAGTAGTGCTTGATAGCCACTTCGGAATGGAGCGATGTCAAAGGTTAACTTTTCACTTCGGAAGTTGTTGGGAGAACCGAATAGAACCTCTAGTACTAGAGAGCCCGTACAGCGGGCCTCTGGGCCTGGTATTACTCCTTTAAAGGTAGTATTGCTATGGCTGATTCTTGTCGGGTCTATCCCCATTTTGCGGACCGTGTCCTGATATATCAGATTAAGATTACTGCCGCCGTCCATGAGGACTTGGGTGAGATGGTATCCGTCGATAATTGGGTCTAGCACCGTTGGAGATATGCCCTAGAGGCAATCATGCGATGATGATATTTCCAGATGTATTCATGAGTCCTTTGTATTGTCCTTGAACATCATCAGTGATATGTATCAATAAGTATGTGACTTGTTTGTGGAACTATGTATTGTATGCTGATTGTTTTAATGGTCCCTAGTTGATAAGGTTATGCAGACACATATCCTTGACTAGTATACGACTCGGTTGATGACTATGTTTCACAAGTCATGTGCATGGAGATGCTAAACCGATAGTATGGGCTCGGGGATGGAGATCACCGAGCCGGACAGACCTACTTTGAGACGCAGTGAGATATAGTCATCTGTTAGTCTCGAGTGCAATGTCTATGCCATGTCCTAAACCTGAGGTCCTCGCATGTTCTCGGGATGAGGATCGACTCACTTAGGGTCTATCAAACGCTACTTCGTAACTGGGTAGTTATAAAGGTAGCTTTCAGGTGAGTCGTGAGACATGCCGCGAGACATAGCTGACCAAGATGGAATTTGCCCCTCCTATTTGGAGAGATATTCTCTGGGCCCTCTCGAGTGATCAGATTTGGAAAGCATGGCCATGCGACTTGGGTTAAGTGTTAACCCAGTTTGGGAATCTGTATCATGGTTTCGAGAAGAGAGGTCGAGCTAACTCAAGGGTGACAAGTACTCGCCTTGAGCTCGACAACAAATATCGTGCGGCAAAAGGAATGTTGCATATGCCACATTGTTGAGGTTCGTCAAATGACTTTACTCCCACATGGGAGTTGGCACGTTCTGCTAGGAGCCGCTACCAACTATCGAGTGTAGTCGTGTCCATGTGTACATGAACCTATAGGGTCGCACACTTAAGGGGCTGCAGCCCATTCGGATTGGATCTGAGTGGAAAGTGGATGTGGACTCCTAGTGGGCTCAAGTGTTGAGCCCACCTCGGAGGTCTATATAAAGGGGAGTGGGCACACCACTTAGGGTTGATCGGATTGAACCCTGGTTAGCCACCGCCACTCCCCATGCCCATGCCGTGCGACCGGACCTAGCAGTCCGCCGCTCGACGCTGCTCCCCGTACGTGTGGAAACCTTGGAGGCATCGCATCTGCGGTGCTTGGATGAACCGTTCGAGGGAACCGCGAGGTGCCGTTCGCGGGAGATCGGCAACGCGAGGAGGAGACAGCCCGGGAGATCGGCGACACGCATCACCAACTCTACTTCCGCTGCGGTGACTGCGCGTCAAGTGGTAAACCCGATCCCGTGATCTGTTTCCAGCAGCATGATCTTGGGTGCGCTGTAGAAAATTTTATTTGGCGCTAGCATAGCGTACCGCGTGTTCCAACAGTGGTATCAGAGCCTCCGCTGTGTGGTAATAGATTCGATGATATGCATATGAGATATGTAGATCGGTGCAGGTGCGGGTCGATGAGATCGGTCGCGCAAGTCAGTGTTGAAGGTTGGTTTCGTGAACATAGATCAACACCTTGGAAATGTGATTTGCGTGGTGCTGAAATCTGTTGGAGCGGTCTCGGTAAAACGGCTGTAACTTTTGCATACGAACTCCGATTTTGCTCCACGACCTGTCAAACTGAAGCTAACGAAAAGTTGGGTTAGGGGCGAAATGCTGGAACAGGATTTCGACGCTTCTGGCTAGGCCAAAATCCGCTTGGAAAATAGAGTTTCAGGCGGTTTTCTCTTTGGCGGTAGAACGTCTGACTCGTTTTTGCAGGGAATGATTGTGATTTGGTATAGCCCATGTATGTTGCTTGTATATGATTGTTTCATGACCTGCGTGTCATGAGTGTGGCAACCGGCAGGAGCCATATGGTTGTTCCATTATTGTATTAATGACCTGCGTGTCAACATGAGAAGCCATGTAATGTAATTTACTTTCAGTAGCTATTAGTTTTTAATAGCATAGTATCTTATGTAACACTTGGCGGTTGACACCATGGCGTGGAGATGGAAATCACCACGAGGACAACCATGCATGGGCAGACTGCGCACGTGGAGATGGAGATCACCACGTGCTGTGAAAGGGGCTATACCATATAACACATACATAAACTGCCTGTGAAAGTTTATCCCTTTTATGCACCCTTCCTTTTGCATGGTAGATGTTTTAAGTAGGGTGATCCCTCAAAGAATGTCAAGTACAAATGCCTCCCCAATTGCTGCACCTTCACATGTCAAGTATATTTAGTGGCGGGCCTATGAAATTAGGGTGCCACTAGATCTCCTTGAAGTGATGGGTTTGTGTCGGACACTTACACGCGGAGCATTGGTTGACTTGTCGTGGCTATCAAAACAGTTTTGGGCTACGAGGCATAGGAGTTGGCGAGGCATGAGATGTCCCCAACAACAAGAGTCATATGGAGATACGATTAGCAAGAGTTGCTTACCGAGTGATCTTGTCCTCTAGCGGTGATCCAAAAGCTCACTAGTTGACATGTTGATCTTGGATCTTGAATCACTAAGTATCAACCGAGGGATGTTGATTTTAGTGGGAGTAATGATATTATTAAAATGTTTAATATGAATTACTCTTAATGAATACATGTCTTAGTGTTTTGCATATTTCTGTTGTAGATCAATGGCACCACCTGCTCAAGTTACCCTTTTTGCGTTGAAATCAATCCTGGAAAAAGATAAATTGAATGGAACAAACTTTACCACCTGGTATAGAAACCTGAGAATTGTTCTAGGCATGAGAAAAAGGAACAAGTTCTAGAGAATCCGCTTCCAGAGGAATCTGCCGATAATGCTAATGCCACACCTAGAAATGCCTACAAGAAACTCGTTGATGAATCAAACGAGATCAGCTATCTCATGCTGGCTTCTATGGAGCCCGATCTGTAGCAGCAGTTCAAAAATATTGAGGCTTTCGATATGATCGAGAACCTTAAGAGCATGTTAGGAATGCAGGCTAGGACCGAAAGGTTCAACTTCTGGCGATCCTTGATGGATTGTAAGCTGAAAGAGGGTGATCCACTGAGCCCGCATGTGATCAAGATGATCGGGTACATGCAAGCTCTGGACAGGCTGGGCTTCCCACTTGGGGATGAGTTGTCCACAGATACAATTCTGGGTTCTCTTCCGGACAGCTATGGGCCGTTCATCTCGAACTACCATATGCATGGGATGGAAAAGAAGCTCACTGAATTGCATGGGATGCTCAAAGTGGCAGAGCAGGATATTAATAAAGGTACACATCGTCAAGTGTTGATGGTGCAGAACTCGGCTAAGTTCAAGAAGAGTTGGTCCAAGAAAAAGTCGAAGGAAAAGGGCAAAGAGAAGGAGGCAACTCCAACTACAGCCGCTGTGCCTAAGTTAGGGACGGCTTCGGGGAGTATTTGCTTTCATTGCAAGGAACCCGGACACTGGAAAAGGAACTGTAGCAGATGGCTTGCCGAGAAGGGCAAGAAGACTGGAAGTATGACTTCTTCTTCAGGTACACTTGTTGTATATGTTATAGACATTTATCTTGCTGATGTTTCTAGTAGCTCTTGGGTATATGATACCGGATCAGTTGTTCACATATGCAACTCGACGCAGGGGCTAAGCAGAACTAGGAATGTCGCAAGAGGAGAAGTTGACATTCGCGTCGGGAATAAAGCAAGAGTTGCTGCATTGGCCGTCGGCACTATGCAACTTAAGTTACCTTCAGGATTTGTAATGGAACTTGACAATTGTTATTATGTTCCTGCTTTGAGTCGAAACATTATTTCTGCCTCATGTTTGATGAGACAAGGTTATGAATTCAGTATTAAGGACAATGGTTGTTCTATTTACTTGAATAATATGTTTCATGGCTTTGCACCCGTTGTAAATGGGTTATTTATCCTAGATCTTGAAGGTGAATCAGTCTATAACATAAATGTCAAGAGGCATAAGCCTAATGAGATAAATCCGGCTTACATCTGGCATTGTCGACTAGGACACATTAGTCAAAAGCGCATGAAGAAGCTCCATGATGATGGAATTCTAACTTCGCTTGAGTTTGAATCATTCGAGACATGCGAGTCTTGCCTACTCGGTAAGATGACTAAGACTCCTTTTGCAAAAAGTTGCGAGAGGGCGTCCGAGTTGTTGGAACTTATACATAGTGATGTATGTGGACCAATGAGCACGGCAGCCAGAGGTGGTTTCCAATACTTCGTGACTTTCACCGACGACTTGAGTAGATATGGATATGTCTACTTGATGAGGCACAAGTCAGAAACTTTTGAAAAGTTCAAGGAGTTTCAGAACGAAGTGGAAAATCAACTCGGCAAGAAAATCAAACTTCTACGATCTGATCGTGGCGATGAGTATATGAGCCAGGAGTTTGATGATCATCTGAAGAATCATGGAATAGTTCCACAATTGACTCCTCCGGGTACGCCACAGAGAAATGGTGTGTCAGAACGGAGGAATCGGACCCTGTTGGACATGGTCCGATCGGTGATGAGTCAGTCGGATTTACCCTTGTCATTTTGGGGATACGCTCTAGAAACTGTAGCTTTCACACTAAACAGGGTACCATCTAAGTCCGTAGATAAGACACCATATGAGATATGGACTGCGAAGAGTCACAGTTTGTCTCTTCTGAAAATTTGGGGATGTGAAGCATATGTCAAGCGACTCCAGTCGGATAAGCTCACACCCAAATCGGACAAGTGCATATTCGTGGGATATCCAAGGGAAACCTTGGGATATTACTTCTACAACCGTGAAGAGGGCAAAGTGTTTGTCGCTCGACATGGAGTTTTCCTTGAGAAAGAGTTTCTCAATCGGAAGGCTAGTGGGAGGACGGTCCGACTAGAAGAAATTCGAGAACCACACGGGGACGTTCCGTTAGGTGATACTACACACCGGAGTTAGTCAGGGAACCCGTAGTGGAGTCGACACTGGTTCCACGGAGGTCGGAAAGGTTACGCAATTTGCATGACTGCAATGTGTTGTTCTTGGAGAACAACGAGTCGACTACGTATGCGGAAGTGATGGAGAGCCCTGATTCCGAGTTATGGCTTGAGGCCATGAGATCCGAATTAAAGTCCATGGATGACAATCAAGTTTGGAACTTGGTTGATCTGCCAGATGGCGTTCGAGCCATTGAGTGCAAGTGGATCTTTAAGAAGAAAACTGATATGGACAGAAATGTCACAGTCCATAAGGCTCGACTTGTTGCTAAAGGTTATCGACAAGTTCAAGGAGTTGACTACGATGAGACTTACTCACCAGTAGCGATGCCTAAATCAATTCGGATCATTCTTGCTATAGCGGCATATTTCGACTATGAAATATGGCAGATGGATGTCAAAACGGCTTTCCTTAATGGAAATTTAACTGCGGATGTGTATATGACACAACCCGAGGGTTTTGTCAATCCAAAGAAGTCTAGCATGGTATGCAAGCTTCAGAGATCCATTTATGGATTAAGGCAAGCATCTTGGAATTGGAACATTCGTTTTAATGAAGCTGTCAAAGAGTTTGGCTTCATCAAGGATGTCTGTGCTCATTGTGTATTCAAGAAGGTCAGTGGGAGCTCAGTTACATTTCTGATCTTATATGTGGATGACATATTATTTATTGGAAATGATGTTCAAATGCTTGAATCTGTCAAGGACTCATTGAAAAATAGTTTTTCTATGAAGGACTTGGGAGAAGCAACTTACATTTTGGGAATCAAGATCTATAGAGATAGATCGAGAAGGCTTATTGGATTAAGCCAGAGTGCGTATATTGAGAAGGTGTTGAAGCAGTTCAACATGCAAGATGCCAAGAAAGGTTTCTTGCCCATGTCACATTGCATTAGTCTTAGCAAGACTCAGAGTCCTACGACTCCTGATGAGCGAAGACGCATGGATGGGATTCCGTATGCTTCGGCTGTGGGGTCCATCATGTATGCTATGGTATGTACTCGTCCCGATGTTAGTTTTGCTCTTAGCGTGGTGGGCAGATACCAGGCTGATCCAGGGGAGAGTCACTGGACAGCGGTTAAGAATATCCTTAAGTACTTTAGAAGGACTAAGGATATATTCCTCGTTTATGGAGGTGAGGATGTGCTCGTTGTAAATAGTTACACCGATGCTAGTTTCCAAACAGATAGGGATGATAGTCGATCGCAATCTGGGTTTGTGTTCATTCTGAACGGAGGAGCAGTGAGCTGGAGGAGCTCCAAGCAAGATACGGTAGCTGATTCTACAACAAAGGCCGAGTACATTGCGGCTTCTGAATCGGCAAAAGAAGGTGTTTGGGTGAAGAATTTTATTTCTGATCTTGGTGTGGTTAAGGGCGCGGCTAATCCATTGGACCTCTATTGTGATAATAGTGGTGCCATTGCGCAAGTCAAAGAACCACGGAACCATCATAAAACCCAACACATACTCAGGCGTTTTAACCTTATTCGCGACATTGTCGAAAGAGGTGATGTAAACATATGCAAGGTACACACGGATGCAAATGTTGCTGATCCATTGACGAAGCCTCTCCCACGTCCGAAGCATGAGGCGCACATGAGCTCCATGGGCATACGATGCCTAAATGATAGACTCTAGTGCAAGTGGGAGACTGTTGGAGATATGCCCTAGAGGCAATCATGTGATGATGATATTTCCATATGTATTCATGAGTCCTTTGTATTGTCCTTGAACATCATCAATGATATGTATCAATAAGTATGTGACTTGTTTGTGGAACTATGTATTGTATGATGATTGTTTTAATGGTCCCTAGTTGATAAGGTTATGCGGACACATATCCTTGACTAGTATACGACTCGGTTGATGACTATGTTTCACAAGTCATGTGCATGGAGATGCTAAACCGATAGTATGGGCTCGGGGATGGAGATCACCGAGCCAGACAGACCCACTTTGAGACGCAGCGAGATATAGTCATCTGTTAGTCTCAAGTGCAATGTCTATGCCATGTCCTAGACCTGAGGTCCTCGCATGTTCTCGGGATGAGGATCGACTCACTTAGGGTCTATCAAACGCTACTCCATAACTGGGTAGTTATAAAGGTAGCTTTCAGGTGAGTCGTGAGACATGCCGCGAGACATGGTTGACCAAGATGGAATTTGCCCCTCCTATTTGGAGAGATATTCTCTAGGCCCTCTCGAGTGATCATATTCGGAAAGCATGGCCATGCGACTTGGGTTAAGTGTTAACCCAGTTCGGGAATCTGTATCATGGTTTCGAGAAGAGAGGTCGAGCTAACTCAAGGGTGACAAGTACTCGCCTTGAGCTCGACAACACATATCATGAGGCAAAAGGAATGTTGCGTATGCCACATTGTTGAGGTTCGTCAAACGACTTTACTCCCACATGGGAGTTGGCACGTTCTGCTAGGAGCCGCTACCAACTATCAAGTCTAGTCGTGTCCATGTGTACGTGAACCTATAGGGTCGCACACTTAAGGGGTTGCAGCCCATTCAGATTGGATCTAAGTGGAAAATGGATGTGGACTCCTAGTGGGCTCAAGTGTTGAGCCCACCTCGGAGGTCTATATAAAGGGGAGTGGGCACACCACTTAGGGTTGATCGGATTGAACCCTGGTTAGCCACCGTCACTCCCCATGCCCATGCCGCGCGACCGGACCTAGCAGTCCGCCGCTCGACGCTGCTCCCCGTACATGTGGATACCTTGGAGGCATCACATCTGCAGTGCTTGGATGAACCGTTCGAGGGAACCGCGAGGTGCCGTTCGCGGGAGATCGGCAACGCGAGGAGGAGACGGCCCGGGAGATAGGCTACACGCAGCACCAACTCTACTTCCGCTGCGGTGACTGCGCGTCAAGTGGTAAACCCGATCCCGTGATCTACTTCCAGCAGCATGATCTTGGGTGCGCTGTAGAAAATTTTATTTGGCGCTAGCGTAGCGTACCGCGTGTTCCAACAGTGGTATCAGAGCCTCCGCTGTGTGGTAATAGATTCGATGATATGCATATGAGATACGTAGATCGGTGTAGGTGCGGGTCGATGAGATCGGTCGCGCATGTCAGTGTTGAAGGTTGGTTTCGCGAACATAGATCAACACCTTGGAAATGTGATTTCCGCGGTGCTGAAATCTGTTGGAGCGGTCTCGGTAAAACGGCTGTAACTTTTGCATACGAACTCTGATTTTGCTCCACGACCTATCAAACTGAAGCTAACTAAAAGTTGGATTAGCGGCGAAATGCTAGAACAGGATTTCGACGCTTCTGGCTAGGCCAAAATCCGCTTGGAAGATAGAGTTTCAGGAGGTTTTATCTTCGGCGGTAGAACGTCTGACTCGTTTTTGCAGGGAATGACTGTGATTTGGTATAGCCCATGTATGTTGCTTGTATATGATTGTTTCATGACCTGCGTGTCAGGAGTGCGGCAACCGGTAGGAGCCATATGGTTGTCCCATTATTGTATTAATGACCTACGTGTCAACATGAGAAGCCATGTAATGTAATTTACTTTCAGTAGCTATTAGTTTTTAATAGCATAGTATCTTATGTAACACTTGGCGGTTGACACCATGGCATGGAGATGGAAATCACCACGAGGACAACCATGCATGGGCAGACTGCGTACGTGGAGATGGAGATCACCACGCGCTGTGAAAAGGGGCTATACCATATCACACATACATAAACTGCCTGTGAAAGTTTATCCCTTTTATGCACCCTTCCTTTTGCATGGTAGATGTTTTAAGTAGGGTGATCCCTCAAAGAATGTCAAGTACAAATGCCTCCCCAATTGCTGCACCTTCACATGTCAAGTATATTTAGTGGCGGGCCTATGAAATTAGGGTGCCACTAGATCTCCTTGAAGTGATGGGTTTGTGTCGGACACTTACACGCGGAGCATTGGTTGACTTGTCGTGGCTATCAAAACAGTTTTGGGCTAAGAGGCATAGGAGTTGGCGAGGCATGAGATGTCCCCAACAACAAGAGTCGTATGGAGATACGATTAGCAAGAGTTGCTTACCGAGTGATCTTGTCCTCTGGCGGTGATCCAAAAGCTCACTAGTTGACATGTTGATCTTGGATCTTGAATCACTAAGTATCAACCGAGGGATGTTGATTTTAGTGGGAGTAATGATCTTATTAAAATGTTTAATATGAATTACTCTTCATGAATACATATGTCTTAGTGTTTTGCATATTTCTGTTGTAGATCAATGGCACCACCTGCTCAAGTTACCCCTTTTGCGTTGAAATCAATCCTGGAAAAAGATAAATTGAATGGAACAAACTTTACCACGTGGTATAGAAACCTGAGAATTGTTCTTAGGCATGAGAAAAAGGAACAAGTTCTAGAGAATCTGCTTCCAGAGGAACCTGCCGATAATGCTAATGCCACACCTAGAAATGCCTACCAGAAACTCGTTGATGAATCAAACGAGATCAGTTGTCTCATGCTGGCTTCTATGGAGCCCGATCTGTAGCAGCAGTTCGAAAATATTGAGGCTTTCGATATAATCGAGAACCTTAAGAGCATGTTTCAAATGCAGGCTAGGACCGAAAGGTTCAACTTTTGGCGATCCTTGATGGATTGTAAGCTGAAAGAGGGTGATCCACTGAGCCCGCATGTGATCAAGATGATCGGGTACATGCAAGCTCTGGACAGGCTGGGCTTCCCACTTGGGGATGAGTTGTCCACAGATACAATTCTGGGTTCTCTTCCAGACAGCTATGGGCCATTCATCTCGAACTACCATATGCATGGGATCGAAAAGAAGCTCACTGAATTGCATGGGATGCTCAAAGTGGCAGAGCAGGATATCAAGAAAGGTACACATCGTCAAGTGTTGATGGTGCAGAACTCGGCTAAGTTCAAGAAGAGCTGGTCCAAGAAAAAGGCTAAGGCAAAGGGCAAAGAGAAGGAGGCAACTCCAACTACAGCCGTTGTGCCTAAGTCAGGGACGGCTTCGGGGAGTATTTGCTTTCATTGCAAGGAACCCGGACACTGGAAAAGGAACTGTAGCAAATGGCTTGCCGAGAAGGGCAAGAAGACTGGAAGTATGACTTCTTCTTCAGGTACACTTGTTGTATATGTTATAGACATTTATCTTGCTGATGTTTCTAGTAGCTCTTGGGTATATGATACCGGATCAGTTGTTCACATATGCAACTCGATGCAGGGGCTAAACAGAACTAGGAATGTCGCAAGAGGAGAAGTTGACATTCGCGTCGGGAATAAAGCAAGAGTTGATGCATTGGCCGTCGGCACTATGCAACTTAAGTTACCTTCAGGATTTGTAATGGAACTTGACAATTGTTATTATGTTCCTGCTTTGAGTCGAAACATTATTTCTGCCTCATGTTTGATGAGACAAGGTTATGAATTCAGTATTAAGGACAATGGTTGTTCTATTTACTTGAATAATATGTTTCATGGCTTTGCACCCGTTGTAAATGGGTTATTTATCCTAGATCTTGAAGGTGAATCAGTCTATAACATAAATGTCAAGAGGCATAAGCCTAATGAGATAAATCCGACTTACATCTGGCATTGTCGACTAGGACACATTAGTCAAAAGCGCATGAAGAAGCTCCATGATGATGGAATTCTAACTTCGCTTGAGTTTGAATCATTCGAGACATGCGAGTCTTGCCTACTCGGTAAGATGACTAAGACTCCTTTTGCAAAAAGTTGCGAGAGGGCGTCCGAGTTGTTGGAACTTATACATAGTGATGTATGTGGACCAATGAGCACGGCAGCCAGAGGTGGTTTCCAATACTTCGTGACTTTCACCGACGATTTGAGTAGATATGGATATGTCTACTTGATGAGGCACAAGTCAGAAACTTTTGAAAAGTTCAAGGAGTTTCGGAACAAGGTGGAAAATCAAATCGGCAAGAAAATCAAACTTCTATGATCTGGTCGTGGCGATGAGTATATGAGCCAGGAGTTTGATGATCATCTGAAGCATCATGGAATAGTTCCACAACTGACTCCTCCGGGTACGCCATAGAGAAATGGTGTGTCGGAACGGAGGAATCGGACCCTGTTGGACATGGTCCAATCGGTGATGAGTCAGTCGGATTAACCCTTGTCATTTTGGGGATACACTCTAGAAACTGCAGCTTTCACACTAAACAGGGTACCATCTAAGTCCGTAGATAAGACACCATATGAGATATGGACTGCAAAGAGTCACAGTTTGTCTTTTCTGAAAATTTGGGGATGTGAAGCATATGTCAAGCGACTCCAGTTGGATAATCTCACACCCAAATCGGACAAGTGCATATTCGTGGGATATCCAAGGGAAACCTTGGGATATTACTTCTACAACCGTGAAGAGGGCAAAGTGTTTGTCGCTCGACATGGAGTTTTCCTTGAGAAAGAGTTTCTCAATCGGAAGGCTAGTGGGAGGACGGTCCGACTAGAAGAAATTCAAGAACCACACGGGGACGTTCCGTTAGGTGATACTGTCACACCGGAGTTAGTCAGGGAACCCGTAGTGGAGTCGACACTAGTTCCACGGAGGTCGAAAAGGTTATGCAATTTGCATGACTGCAATGTGTTGTTGTTGGAGAACAACGAGTCAACTACGTATGCGGAAGCGATGGAGAGCCCTGATTCCGAGTTATGGCTTGAGGCCATGAGATCCGAATTAAAGTCCATGGTTGACAATCAAGTTTGGAACTTGGTTGATCTGCCAGATGGCGTTCGAGCCATTCAGTGCAAGTGGATCTTTAAGAAGAAAACTGATATGGACAGAAATGTCACAGTCCATAAGGCTCAACTTGTTTCTAAAGGTTATCGACAAGTTCAAGGAGTTGACTACGATGAGACTTACTCACCGGTAGCGATGCCTAAATCAATTCGCATCATTCTTGCTATAGCGGCATATTTCGACTATGAAATATGGCAGATGGATGTCAAAACGGCTTTCCTTAATGGAAATTTAACTGAGGATGTGTACATGACACAACCCGAGGGTTTTGTCGATCCAAAGAAGTCTAGCATGGTATGCAAGCTTCAGAGATCCATTTATGGATTAAGGCAAGCATCTCGGAATTGGAACATTCGTTTTAATGAAGCTGTCAAAGAGTTTGGCTTCATCAAGAATGACTGTGATCATTGTGTATTCAAGAAGGTCAGTGGGAGCTCAGTTGCATTTCTGATCTTATATGTGGATGACATATTATTGATTGGAAATGATGTTCAAATGCTTGAATCGTTCAAGGGCTCATTGAAAAATAGTTTTTCTATGAAGGACTTGGGAGAAGCAACTTACATTTTGGGAATCAAGATCTATAGAGATAGATCGAGAAGGCTTATTGGATTAAGCCAGAGTGCGTATATTGACAAGGTGTTGAAGCGGTTCAACATGCAAGATGCCAAGAAAGGTTTCTTGCCCATGTCACATGGCATTAGTCTTAGCAAGACTCAGAGTCCTACGACTCCTGATGAGCGAAGACGCAAGGATGGGATTCCGTATGCTTCGGTTGTTGGGTCCATCATGTATGCTATGGTATATACTCGTCCCGATGTTAGTTTTGCTCTTAGCGTGGTGGGCAGATACCAGGCTGATCCAGGGGAGAGTCACTGGACAGCGGTTAAGAATATCCTTAAGTACTTGAGAAGGACTAAGGATATGTTCCTCATTTATGGAGGTGAGGATGTGCTCGTTGTAAATAGTTACACCGATGCTAGTTTCCAAACAGATAGGGATGATAGTCGATCGCAATCTGGGTTTGCGTTCATTCTGAACGGAGGAGCGGTGAGCTGGAGGAGCTCCAAGCAAGATACGGTAGCTGATTCTACAACAGAGGCCGAGTACATTGCGGCTTCTGAAGCTTCAAAAGAAGGTGTTTGGGTGAAGAATTTTATTTCTGATCTTGGTGTGGTTAAGGGCGCGTCTAATCCATTGGACCTCTATTGTGATAATAGTGGTGCCATTGCGCAAGTCAAGGAACCATGGAACCATCATAAAACCCAACACATACTCAGGCGTTTTAACCTTATTCGCGACATTGTCGAAAGAGGTGATGTAAACATATGCAAGGTACACACGGATGCAAATGTTGCTGATCCATTGACGAAGCCTCTCCCACGTCCGAAGCATGAGGCGCACATGAACTCCATGGGCATGCGATGCCTAAATGATTGACTCTAGTGCAAGTGGGAGATTGTTGGAGATATGCCCTAGAGGCAATCATGTGATGATGATATTTCCATATGTATTCATGAGTCCTTTGTATTGTCCTTGAACATCATCAATAATATGTATCAATAAGTATGTGACTTGTTTGTGGAACTATGTATTGTATGATGATTGTTTTAATGGTCCCTAGTTGATAAGGTTATGCGGAAACATATCCTTGACTAGTATACGACTCGGTTGATGACTATGTTTCACAAGTCATGTGCATGGAGATGCTAAACCGATAGTATGGGCTCAGGGATGGAGATCACCGAGCCAGACAGACCCACTTTGAGACGCAGCGAGATATAGTCATCTGTTAGTCTCAAGTGCAATGTATATGCCATGTCCTAGACCTGAGGTCCTCGCATGTTCTCGGGATGAGGATCGACTCACTTAGGGTCTCTCAAACGCTACTCCGTAACTGGGTAGTTATAAAGGTAGCTTTCAGTTGAGTCGTGAGACATGCCGCGAGACATGGTTGACCAAGATGGAATTTGCCCCTCCTATTTGGAGAGATATTCTCTGGGCCCTCTCGAGTGATCAGATTCGGAAAGCATGGCCATGCGACTTGGGTTAAGTGTTAACCCGGTTCGGGAATCTGTATCATGGTTTCGAGAAGAGAGGTCGAGCTAACTCAAGGGTGACAAGTACTCACCTTGAGCTCGACAACAAATATCGTGAGGCAAAAGGAATGTTGCATATGCCACATTATTGAGGTTCGTCAAACGACTTTATGCCCACATGGGAGTTGGCACGTTCTGCTAGGAGCCGCTACCAACTAACGACTCTGGTCGTGTCCATGTGTACGTGAACCTATAGGGTCGCACACTTAAGGGGTTGCAGCCCATTCGGATTGGATCTGAGTGGAAAATGGATGTGGACTCCTAGTGGGCTCAAGTGTTGAGCCCACCTCGGAGGTCTATATAAAGGGGAGCGGGCACACCACTTAGGGTTGATCGGATTGAACCCTGGTTAGCCACCGCCACTCCCCATGCCCATGCCGCGCGACCATCCTTAGCAGTCCGCCGCTCGACGCTGCTCCCCGTACGTGTGGATACCTTGGAGACATCGCATCTGTGGTGCTTGGACGAACCGTTCGAGGGAATCGCGAGGTGCCATTCGTGGGAGATCGGCGACGCGAGGAGGAGACGGCCCGGGAGATCGGCTACACGCATGACCAACTCTACTTCCGCTGCGGTGACTGCGCCTCTAGTGGTAAACCCGATCCCGTGATCTATTTCCAGCAGCATGATCTTGGGTGCGCGGTAGAAAATTTTATTTGGCACTAGCGTAGCGTACCGCATGTTCCAACAACACCAAGGCAGCCAATCCTCCGTGTCGGATACTTGTCAGGTGATGTGACGCCCCCGATTTGACCGTACACTAATCATGCACGCAAATTTGTACGATCAAGATCAGGGACTCACGGGAAGATATCACAGCACAACTCTAAAACATAAATAAGTCATACAAGCATCATAATACAAGCCAGGGGCCTCGAGGGTTCGAATACAAGTGCTCGATCACAGACGAGTCAGCGGAAGTAACTATATCTAAGTACAGACATAAGTTAAACAAGTTTGCCTTAAGAAGGCTAGCACAAAAGTAGCAACGATCGAAAAGGCAAGGCCTCCTGCCTGGGACCTCCTAACTACTCATCGAAGCCGAACTCCATGTAGAATCATCCTCGGGATCTCTAGCTCCTGGACTCCAGCATCTGGTTGCAATAATCCGGTATAGAAAAGGGAAAAGAGGGAGAAAAGCAACCGTGAGTACTCATCCAAAGTACTCGCAAGCAAGGAGCTACACTACATATGCATGGGTATATGTGTAAAGGGGCATATCAGTGGACTGAACTACAGAATGCCAGAATAAAAGGGGGATAACTAGTCCTGTCGAAGACTACGCTTCTGGCCACCTCCAAGTAGCATCGCATAGCATAATCCTACCCGGCGATCCCCTCCTCGTCGCCCTGTTAGAGAGCGATCACCGGGTTGTATCTGGCACTTGGAAGGGTGTATTTTATTCAGTATCCGGTTCTAGTTGTCATAAGGTCAAGGTACAACTCCGGGTCGTCCTTTTACCGAGGGACACGGCTATTCGAATAGATAAACTTCCCTGCAGGGGTGCACCACATAACCCAACACGCTCGATCCCATTTGGCCGGACACACTTTTCTGGGTCATGCCCGGCCTCGGAAGCTCAACACGTCGCAGCCCCACCTAGGCTCAACCGAGAGGCCAACACGCCGGTCTAAATCCTATGCGCGCAGATGTCTGGGCCCATCGCCCATTGCACACCTGCACGTTGCGAGGGCGGCCGGAAGCAGACCTAGCCTAGTGGCGTTCCAGTCCAACCCGGCGCGCGCCGCTCCGTCGCTGACGTCAAAAAGAGCTTCGGCTGATACCACGACGCCGGGATACCCATAACTACTCCCGCGTAGATGGCTAGTGCGTATAGACCAAATGGCAGACTCAGATCAAATACCAAGAACTCGTTATGCGTGTTATGTCGAAGTAACCATGGACGCCTTCCAGGGCCAGGCCCACCTCTCACCTAGGCGGTCTCAACCTGCCCTGTCGCTCCGCCACAAAGATCCACTTGCGGGTACTCCTACGAGCCGACCCGACTTTATTTACCACATGTGTCATGTATAGAGTATATAAGTATATACCCGTGATCACCGCCCAGGTGATCACGGCCCGATAGTATAGCACAGCAGACGGACACGAATGTAGGGCCACTGATGGAAAACTAGCATCCTATACTAAGCATGTAGGATTGCAGGTAAAGGTAACAATAGTAGAAGCAAGGGCAGGCTATGCATCAGGATAGGATATCGGAAAGCAGTAACATGCTACACTACTCTAATGCAAGCAGTATAGAGAAGAATAGGCGATATCTGGTGATCAAGGGGGGGCTTGCCTGGTTGCTCTGGCAAGTAGGAGGGGTCGTCAACTCCGTAGTCGAACTGGGCAGCAGCAGTGTCGGTCTCGTAGTCTACCGGAGAAAAGAGGGGGAAGAAACAGTAAATACAATGCAAACATAAGCATGACGATGCGTGACATGACAATGAGCAGTGCGAGGTGTGTCCTAACGCGGTAGTAGGTGATATCGGCAAAGGGGGGAAACATCCGGGAAAGTTTTCCCGAAGTTTGCATTTTCTGGACAGATGAAACTGAGGGGGAAGTTGCAAGTTTGCTATGCTATGGACGTCTGGCGGACGAACGGACTGCGTATTCGGATTCGGCTCGTCATTCTGAGCAACTTTCATGTAGAAAGTATTTTCATCTGAGCTACGGTTTAAAAGATATGATTTTCTAAAGATTTACTAATTTCTGCAATTTAATTAATCATTTAATGTAATTCGAAATTGGATTTATGACATCAGCATGATGTCATGCTGACATCAGCAGTCAACAGGGGTTGACTAAGTCAAACTGACATGTGGGTCCAATGGGACCCACCTGTCATTCTCTGTTTAGGTTAATTAGGGTTTATCTAATTAATTACTGTTTAATTAAATTAACTAATTAATTAGATTAATTTAAACATGATTAATTAACTTAATTAATTTAGTTAATTAATTCATCAATTAAATTTATTTTTATTATTTGTTTTATTTATTTATTTTTTAATTCTTTTTTTTAACGTTCTGGTCGTGGGGCCCTCTTGTCATAGGGCCAGGAGGCCGATGCGGGTTAGCGGGCGCAGGGGCGCATCTGGGCGAGGTAACCGCCCGAATCGAGGGGACGCGGAGCGGGCGCCGGCGCGGCGCCGACGAGGCCACGGCGGAGCGGGATGGCAAGTGATGGCGCCGGCGCGACCAGTGTCGCGCGGGCGGACGCGGTGGCTCGGCCGCGGGCGGAGGCGGGGCGCGCCGAGGCGCGCCGAGGTACGGGGCCATGGGGCGACGGAGCCGGGTGAGGGCGGCCGCCAGCGTTGAGAGGAGGAGGTGGGCAGGCGTGGTCGGAGCTGCAGCAGGCGGCGACGCGTGGAGCAGTGAGCAGCGCCGGGCGGTGAGGCCACGGCCTGAGCGGGACGGCGCGAGCGCGGGCCGGATCCAGTGACGGGGAAAAGGGGAGAAAGGGGGGCGCTCACGAGGGGAGCGTAGGGCACAGGGCAGCGGGCTCGGGGAAGCTTGGGGTGGCCGGCGATGGAGAGGCGAGGAGGCGACGGCGACGGGGACGAGGAAGTCCGGCGATGGGGGGGGCTCCGCGCGGCGACGTCGGCCTCAGGGCGCCGCGGCTGTCGGGGGCGAGGCGAGGCTCAGTGGAGCCGGTGATGGAGAGGCGGGGGCGGTGCAGTCCGGCGCGAGGGCGAGGAGGCGACGGCGTTGACGGAGTCGGGCGGCGCTGGGGATGGACGCAGGTGGCGGGGGCGCGAGGCGGCGCGGAATCGGGCTCCTCCTCGAGCCAGATCCAGTCGAGTGGGGGGGAAGACGAGGGAGAGAGTGGGGGTCGTGGGGGGAGTGGGGTGACCGGGCTAGGGTTCCGGGGGGGATATGGAGAGGGAGTGGGCCGGCCAGTTGGTTGGGCCAGGCCTGTTGGGCCGGAGCCCGAAGGTCCTCTTCCTTTTCTTTTGATAGTTATTTTTCTGTTTTGTTTCTTTTCTTTTTATTTATCTTTCTTTTACTGTTTTACTTTTAGTTTTCTTTTATTTTAGTTTTATAAAAATTATCACTACACTTAAATTAATACTTTTCAATATACTATTGCCACATTAATCCTCAACCCAAATTAAAATAGTTTAATATTTTATAAAATTCAAAAGGCATTTGTTTTAACATTTGAACCTCTATTTTAATTATTTTGAACACTTAAACATTTTATTAAATTTAGGTTTCTCCATCATTATTATCTATGCAATATTTGGTTCACTCCGAACATTTTAGTTTTAATATTTGAAAACTTTTATTGTTTGCTTGATTTTGAACTTTGAAGTTTGGACCGGTTTTGATCTAACGATAGATTAGCAACAGTAACGGAGGTAACGTGGCACCATTAGCGTGGGATTACTGTAGCTTAATTACCCGGGCGTCACAATTCTCCTCCACTACAAGAAATCTCGTCCCGAGGTTTAAGAGGGGAAGTGAGGGGGAAGGGATTTGGTCGCAAAATTCTAACGAGTCTTCTCGGTCTTGGTTGCTATTCTCTGATAGGTCGATCCATTATGTTGATGTCTTCATTTCTCTGCTTCAGGTCTTCATGATGAAGTTGGCATACTTTCTTTGGGAACTCCATCGTACTTACGAAAGAATAAAGGGTGGTTATTCCGGAAGAACGGACCTCTGGAAGGTTGACTACCTGGTAGCTAACATCAAGGAAAGGTGGCGGAAAGTAACTCTCGAACTAAATCTTAAGAAAAACCGAGAGCAAGTAAGAAAGTACCATGAGAAGTTTCAAACGGGTAGGCAATCGTTCGAAGCCTGAAACAAAGTGTGCAAGGGGTTCAAAGCAATCGGAATAAGTATTATGTCTGATGCCAGTATAGGTCAGTAGGACGGTGGTCCGTGAATTACATACGAGGCCACGCGCGATGAATAATTTTGGGAACAGGGGGTGCACAGGAGAGTCAGGTTTCGGTCCTGTGGAACTGTGGGTTATGGGCCCACCATGTGGGTTAAAGTAGGAAGGGCGGTGACATCTTGCACGATCATGATAGCAAGGCATGTTAGAGGGTAGCCTGTCAGTTATATGTCAGCAACATCGTTGGTACCAAGGGCGAGGGACGAAGAGAACCATTTTCCTGCTCGTTGAAACGAGGCGGACCATTAGGCAAAGTTCTCGTCCATCGGTGGTTACCGAATTGTCACCAACAATAGTAACAGGGTCTTACTGACAGAGTTGTACACCGAGGTGTTTACATAAGCAGGGGAATATTACTGCTTAGACCATATAGATCACCAGAAAGGTTAAACCAAACAATGGAAAGGAAAATATGATTATCATATTAAACAGAAGAATGGAAAGGAAAATGTGTTTAAACACATATTCAATGGTAGATCCTTCCCAAGGACAAGCAGAGCATGATATCCATGACATGATATAATGTAGAAAACTCTTTAGGTACGGGAGAGAAATTTCATGATATTACCCATACAACGGTGTTTGGATAATTGAGCAGGAAACAATTAGCTTTGGGCTTCAAATGTTCCTGTTGAAAATCAGAGTACCATAGACATGCTTCGAGATAGCATTGATATGGTGAATAGGTAAGATCAGGCCAGGGATACACAAAGGATCCATCAGGAACAACTTATAGAGTAAGTCTTACAACTTCCTCATGGAAGAATAGTTAACCTTGCTAAAAAGGAAATTATAACAAAAGGTCCTCTGGCTAGGGGTGCTAAGCAAAGACACCACCTTACCGGGTTATGTAGAGACCAATGTTATAACTCTTGGAAATATGTTCCCACCATCATATCTGACCGAGATTCAGATCGGATTGGTGTCAGGATACCTCAGACTTAGGATGCCTGAGAAGAAAAGGTCCGGCACAATTTCACGAGATGACATTGTAAGATTCTCGGGAAATGAACTATGGAAGCGAGTTCCAAAACAAGAGTCCCTCAGTAAACCAACGAGAGGATGAGGAGGTGGCTGATGGAATCAGCGACAATTCATCGAGATTATCAAAAGATGGATTTTCACAACTATGTGAACAAGGAGATAACATTTGTCAGATCAAATGGTATAATGATGTATGCTCGAGGAAAACATACACAATTAAACATTGGTTGAAAAGGGGCACCCGAAATATGGGCTAGGTTGCACGACCAACGTCGGAATGGAAATTTAGCAACCAGCACACTACATTGGAATTATTGTCCATTAACTCTGAAGTAACAAGGTTGCTAGAGATATTAAATTCTCATAACAGAGTTCACTCAACATGGGGACCAAGAGAAGAATGATGATGGTGAGAAGCATCATTGTATCAAGAATTTCTTAAGAGGTGGTGAAACTCTCACGATATTCTTGGCATAAAAGATGGTAATATTCCAAGGTAAAGAAGAACAATTGCTGGATAGCAAGGAACTCAAGGTATAACACCAAACACGAACAAGTTTGTGTTGGAGGGAAGGCAGTAAAGTGGCCGATGATAACACAAATCATCAAGGGAAAGGATGGTCTTTCTCATCATGAATTCAATCGATATTCCGGAAGGACTCAGAATGCTCATGATGATCACGACACATTTGTCGAGAGATTCCATGAAGATGCAATCACTCGGTGATGACATCAAGTCAAAGGAATGATGAAGCGAAAGGTTATTGGAACCCTGGGTATGACACAAACTCGGAATCAAGCTTGTTGTTCAAGGCGAAATGATATGACGAGGAAAGTCGGCGTAAGCTTAGCTCATCGTCGAAAATCATGCTTCGGAAAGAAGGACCAGATAGCACAGTTAAAAAGTTGCATGATAATGATATAGTCGATCGGGCTAGGAATGACTTGAAGGGTTATTAAATCATAAGCAACGAAAATTACATAGAGTTATTGAATCAGAGTGCGGAATCGATTCACTTATCGGTGTTCTCGAGTGACTAATAACTTAGAACCCGAGGGAAATTGGAATTGGCGAGAATAATAGTTGACGAAGAACTCATAAGTAGTTATGTAGTTCCGTGGTATTCTTGAGATACCAGAGTGTAATGCTCGACGGTAGATCAAAGTAGAGGTTGGACTGGTGTATTGCTCTGCAGAAGACAAGTGCTCAACTTGTACGAGAAATGGTATTTAAAGGAGAACATGGTCGGAACCACAATTGAAAAAGGCCAGATCCCAGATATAAGATGAACTTATACCAAGGGAATAATTATTTTAAGAGAAGCTTTTAATGATAAGATCTACATCGTGTCCATGGGCATGAACACAAAGTTCAAGGTCGACTCCCACTTCTCCAATGCATATCCTTTCATTTACTTCTCGCGTTCGATGAAGTTGTAGTGTTGAAATTTTATATGGCAAAATACCAGAAGAGTATGACTCGTGAAAACTTTTGAGTTCACACATATTAAGGAAGGCATAGGTTCAAGCCATCGGGGCTTCTTAGAACATATACCACGAACTTCGGAGTAAATAATACAAGCTCGAAAGTAGAGCATGGTTCACAAAGCAGAGGATACAATTTACCAAAGGCATCATGTATCCGAGGAAAATCTCACCAGCTTACTTAATATGGAGGACATTGTCGGATAAAATCCGACAAAAGGGTCTGGTGGTCCACAAGGGATCTGATGTGAGCATCAGTACTCAACCAGAGGAAGAAAGAATGCAAGGAGATCAGACTATAGAAACAACTGACTAACTCAACAGCTCAAATGCAAAGGAATTATGACTTCCAAGACAAGGGATCAGAAGCAATGCTCTGATTAGGGATGGATAAGTTGAATAGCCTTAGGGGTACAATCGATGACGATTTGATTGGTCGAGATCCAGCTCATGTTAAAGATGTCTGAGCCGGAAGGATGAATTCTAGGATCTGATTGAGGATTGCGAGCATTCGCAACATATTGAATCAATGGACTCAAAAAGATAATGACAAAGGGTGCCAATAAGATTTCGAGACTTATGGGATTAATCATAATGCTAGTAAGCAAGAATTTCAAGAGCAATAGGCTGCTCAGGATTTTCGGAAGTTCAAATAGTATTTCAAAGGCTTTTGTGAATTACTTGAATCAACTGGGGACGAGCGGATACTCGGTAAGTGCGAGAATTATCCGTAGGGGTATTCAGGTGATAAGGAACAGCAGGGCAGTAAGCTCAAAGGATTCTCGGAACAACAGAGAGAATTTCGGGGTATCTTGTAATAACAAGATCAACGGGGAAACATTGTATGAATGGCGGGAATACGTGGTTACCCATAGGAGTTTATCGATGGAAGGGAATTGCAAAAGCGATGAACACAAGTCCTCGGGTTATCGGCGAAGAGTATCTTCAGGGTCTTCACGTGCAGCAGACGATCATCAGTAATAAGGGGCTCTCCAGGTGAAAGTGATCACGAGATCCTAATGTTAGATTTAGCAAAATTCATTTAACCCGAATAGGAGAGAGATCAGAGTCCCAGTGTAAAGGTCGAGGAGTAAAAGATCCTAGTACCACCCAATGGCGACGTGGGCCCGTAAGCCACACAACCATGTTAGTAAAAGTTTTGTAATGTCTAGACTCGACTTCGGCCAAGGAGTGTGGACAGGGGGATTCCTACAGGCAGTCGGCTCTGATACCAACTTGTGACGCCCCCGATTTGACTGTACACTAATCATGCACGCAAATGTGTACGATCAAGATCAGGGACTCACAGGAAGATATCACAGCACAACTCTAAAACATAAATAAGTCATACAAGCATCATAATACAAGCCAGGGGCCTCGAGGGCTCGAATACAAGTGCTCGATCACAGACGAGTCAGCGGAAGCAACAATATCTGAGTACAAACATAAGTTAAACAAGTTTGCCTTAAGAAGGCTAGCACAAAAGTAGCAACGATCGAAAAGGCAAGGCCTCCTGCCTGGGACCTCCTAACTACTCATCGAAGCCGAACTCCATGTAGAATCATCCTCGGGATCTCTAGCTCCTGGACTCCAGCATCTGGTTGCGACAATCCGGTATAGAAAAGGGAAAAGAGGGAGAAAAGCAACCGTGAGTACTTATCCAAAGTACTCGCAAGCAAGGAGCTACACTACATATGCATGGGTATATGTGTAAAGGGGCATATCAGTGGACTGAACTACAGAATGCCAGAATAAAAGGGGGATAACTAGTCCTGTCGAAGACTACGCTTCTGGCCATCTCCATCTTGCAGCATGTAGAAGAGAGTAGATTGAAGTCCTCCAAGTAGCATCGCATAGCATAATCCTACCCGGTGATCCCCTCCTCCTCGCCCTATTAGAGAGCGATCACCGGGTTGTATCTGGCACTTGGAAGGGTGTATTTTATTCAGTATCCGGTTCTAGTTGTCATAAGGTCAAGGTACAACTCCGGGTCGTCCTTTTACCGAGGGACATGGCTATTCGAATAGATAAACTTCCCTGCAGGGGTGCACCACATAACCCAACACGCTCGATCCCATTTGGCCGGACACACTTTTCTGGGTCATGCCCGGCCTCGGAAGATCAACACGTCGCAGCCCCAGCTAGGCTCAACCGAGAGGTCAACACGCCGGTCTAAATCCTATGCGCGCAGGGGTCTGGGCCCATCGCCCATTGCACACCTGCACGTTGCGAGGGCGGCCGGAAGCAGACCTAGCCTAGTGGCGTTCCAGTCCAATCCGGCGCGCGCCGCTCCGTCGCTGACGTCAAAAAGAGCTTCGGCTGATACCACGATGCCGGGATACCCATAACTACTCCCGCGTAGATGGCTAGTGCGGACCAAATGGCTAGACTCAGATCAAATACCAAGAACTCGTTATGCGTGTTATGTCGAAGTAACCATGGACGCCTTCCAGGGCCAGGCCCACCTCTCACCTAGGCGGTCTCAACCTGCCCTGTCGCTCCGCCACAAAGATCCACTTGCGGGTACTCCTACGAGCCGACCCGACTTTATTTACCACATGTGTCATGTATAGAGTATATAAGTATATACCCGTGATCACCGCCCAGGTGATCACGGCCCGATAGTATAGCACAGCAGACGGACACGAATGTAGGGCCACTGATGGAAAACTAGCATCCTATACTAAGCATGTAGGATTGCAGGTAAAGGTAACAATAGTAGAAGCAAGGGCAGGCTATGCATCAGGATAGGATATCGGAAAGCAGTAACATGCTACACTACTCTAATGCAAGCAGTATAGAGAAGAATAGGCGATATCTGGTGATCAAGGGGGGGGGGGGCTTGCCTGGTTGCTCTGGCAAGTAGGAGGGGTCGTCAACTCCGTAGTCGAACTGGGCAGCAGCAGTGTCGGTCTCGTAGTCTACCGGAGAGAAGAGGGGGAAGAAACAGTAAATACAATGCAAACATAAGCATGACGATGCGTGACATAACAATGAGCAGTGCGAGGTGTGTCCTAACGCGGTAGTAGGTGATATCGGCAAAGGGGGGAAACATCCGGGAAAGTTTTCCCGAAGTTTGCATTTTTCGGACAGATGAAACGGAGCGGGAAAGTTGCAAGTTTGCTATGCTATGGACGTCTAGCGGACGAACGGACTGCGTATTCGGATTCGGCTCGTCGTTCTGAGCAACTTTCATGTAGAAAGTATTTTCATCTGAGCTACGGTTTAAAAGATATGATTTTCTAAAGATTTACTAATTTCTGGAATTTAATTAATCATTTAATTTAATTCGAAATTGGATTTATGACATCAGCATGATGTCATGCTCACATCAGCAGTCAACAGGGGTTGACTAAGTCAAACTGACATGTGGGTCCAATGGGACCCACCTGTCATTCTCTGTTTAGGTTAATTAGGGTTTATCTAATTAATTACTGTTTAATTAAATTAACTAAATAATTAGATTAATTTAAACAGGATTAATTAACTTAATTAATTTAGTTAATTAATTAATTAAATTTATTTTTATTATTTTATTTATTTATTTATTTATTTAATTCTTTTTTTTAAACGTTCTGGTCGTGGGGCCCTCTTGTCATAGGGCCAGGAGGCCGATGCAGGTTAACGGGCGCAGGGGCGCATCTGGGCGAGCGTAGCCGCCCGAATCGAGGGGACGCGGAGCGGGCGCCGGCGCGGCGCCGACGAGGCCACGGCGGAGCGGGACGGCAAGTGATGGCGCCGGTGCGACCAGTGGCGCGCGGGCGGACGCGGTGGCTCGGCCGCGGGCGGAGGCGGGGCGCGCCGAGGCGCAGTGAGGTACGGGGCCATGGGGCGACGGAGCCGGGTGAGGGCGGCCGCCAGCGTTGAGAAGAGGAGGTGGGCAGGCGCGGTCGGAGCTGCAGCAAGCGGCGACGCGTGGAGCAGTGAGCAGCGCCGGGCGGTGAGGCCACGGCCTGAGCGGGACGGCGCGAGCGCGGGCCGGATCCGGTGATGGGGAAAGGGGAGAAAGGGGGGCGCTCACGAGGGGAGCGTAGGGCACAGGGCAGCGGGCTCGGGGAAGCTTGGGGTGGACGGCGATGGAGAGGCGAGGAGGCGACGGCGACGGGGACGAGGAAGTCCGGCGACGGGGGGGGCTCCCCACGGCGACGTCGGCCTCAGGGCGCCGCGGGTGTCGGGGGCGAGGCGAGGCTCAGTGGAGCCGGTGATGGAGAGGCGGGGGCGGTGCAGTCCGGCGCGAGGGCGAGGAGGCGACGGCGTTGACGGAGTCGGGCGGCGCTGAGGATGGGCGCAGGTGGCGGGGGCGCGAGGTGGCGCGGAATCGGGCTCCTCCTTGAGCCAGAGCCAGACGAGTGGGGGGAAGACGAGGGAGAGAGTGGGGGTCGTGGGGGGAGCGGGGTGACCGGGCTAGGGTTCCGGGGGGATATGGAGAGGGAGTGGGCCGGCCAGTTGGTTGGGCCAGACCTGTTGGGCCGGAGCCCGAAGGTCCTCTTCCTTTTTTTTATAGTTATTTTTTTGTTTTGTTTCTTTACTTTTTATTTATCTTTCTTTTACTGTTTTAGTTTTATTTTTCTTTTATTTTAGTTTTATAAAAATTATCACTACACTTAAATTAATACTTCTCAATATACTATTGCCACATTAATCCTCAACCCAAATTAAAATAGTTTAATATTTTATAAAATTCAAAAGGCATTTGTTTTAACATTTGAACCTCTATTTTAATTATTTTGAACACTTAAACATTTTATTAAATTCAGGTTTCTCCATCATTATTATCTATGCAATATTTGGTTCACTCCGAACATTTTAGTTTTAATATTTGAAAACTTTTATTGTTTGCTTGATTTTGAACTTTGAATTTTGGACCGGTTTTGATCTAACGATAGATTAGCAACAGTAACGGAGGTAACGTGGCACCATTAGCGTGGGATTACTGTAGCTTAATTACCCGGGCGTCACAGGTGATCCCTGCGATCAAAAGTGATCGGACTGGTTTACCAAGGGTTGAACTTGGGGGTGACGGGCTCTATGGCGCATATGTCTCGGAGTGCATGTTTACTCCTCCTCTTCGTCACGTGAATCATGTTCACTGTTTTGACCTCTCGTGGGAACTTTTTCTGTCCCCCAGTGTTTTGCTGGCGAGGCTCATCCTCGTCTTCACTTGGTGTCTCCCTCCCCTTGTGTTCGGCATTTAGCTTACTGGCCTGCTTGAAGACCCAGCATTCTCTGTGGGTGTGATTTGCAGGTTTATCGGAGGTGCCGTGAATCTGACATAATTTGTCTAGAATCTTGTTGAGGCTGGACGGTCCATCTCTGTTGCCTTTGAAAGGCTTTTTTTGTTGACCGGGTCGAGAGCCCCTAAATCCGGCGTTTACCGCCGTGTTGTCTAGGTTGTCTTCGTTATTTCAACGCTTGCTTTTATTGCGTCGTGGTTTTCCATTACCATCCCTGACTTCAGATGTGCCTGGGTCGCTGGTGCTACTACGGGCCAGCCAGCTATCTTCGCCCGCGCAAAAGTGGGTCATAAGGCTTGTTAGGGCTGCCATTGTCCTTGGTTTTTCTTGGCCGAGGTGTCTGGCGAGCCATTCGTCTGGGACGCAGTGTTTGAAAGCTGCTAAGGCTTCGGTGTCCGGGCAGTCGACGATTTGACTCTTCTTAGTGAGAAATCTGTTGCAAAGCTTTCGGGCTGACTCTCCGGGCTGTTGAATTATATGACTTAAATCGTCAGCATCCGGGGGTCGGACATAGGTCCCTTGAAAGTTAGCCCTAAAAGCATCCTCAGCCAGTACCGAGCTAGTCCTTTCAGCTTGAGGGGCAAGTACTTGATGGCGTGGAGATCGTCTCCGCGAGCCATATGGATGTGGAGGATGAAGTCCTCGATCCAGACCCCAGGGTCTGTCGTTCCGTCGTACGGCTCTATGTTCACGGGTTTGAATCCCTCTGGAAATTCATGATCCAGCACCTCATCGGTGAAACATAGGGGGTGCACGGCACCCCTGTATTTGGATGTGTCATGGCGTTCTGACGGTTGTAGTGTTCGGTTTTGATTATGCGCTAGAGCGTGCTTCCTAGATCTGTAGATGGATCTGGTCACGCCGGCCTTTTGATGCAAGTCCTCGCTTGGATCGTGTGCTGGCTTATGTGCGGCCTCGTTAGCCGCCCTATCGCGGCCACAAGGTGGTCGATCCGACCGGTCGGCCATTTTATTTTTAGGCTGTGTGGCTCTACGGCCTCATCATCGAATTCAGGCAACAACTTGCGCTTTGGATAGCTTTTTGCGTGGCGACTGCCACCATACTTTTCTTCAGTGTTAAGCACTTTGTTCCATCTACTGTTGAGCGTATTCTGCGCGGTCTTAAGCCTTTGCTTCTACTTCTTCAGACTCCTTGCGGTGGCAATAAGCCTTCTACGGAGGTTCTCTTGTTCCAGGTGCCTTTCCGGGATGATGTGTGCATCGTCGTCCGGACTGTTTTCCTCTCCGGAGAGAGGTTGATGAGCTTTGTCCTCGGCGTCGCCGTGTTCGGACAGCGGCTCCGTACTATGTTCGTCGTCCGCTGGTTCATCATGTTCTGTCGCTAGGTCAATGTGGTCGTCGTTTCCTCTGGAGTCGACCCGGGTGTTATTTTTCCTTGCGCTGTTATCGCTGTTCTTGCCGAGGCGGGATTTGGTTGCTTCTCGAGGGAGCTATCCTTCGCTGCATCCTTCCGTTCCTCATCATTGTTTTCTTTGGGTGTATCCACCATATATATATCGTGTGATGAAGTGGCTGTCCAGCGCCCTGTGGGCGGTGGTTCTTGTTCGCCTCCTGCATCGTCGTCCATACCGTCGATGTCTTCGGAGCCGAAGTCGAGCATGTCGGTTAAATCGTCAACAGTGGCTACTAAGTGGGTGGTGGGTGGGGAGCGAATTTCTTCATCGTCCGCATCCCATTCTAGCCGGACGTAGTTTGGCCAAGGGTCTCCTGACAGGGAGAGAGACCTCAACGAGTTTAGCATGTCGCCAAAGGGCGAGTGCTGAAAGATATCCGCGTAGGTAAACTCCATGATCGGTGCCCAATCGGATTCGATAGGCACGGACGCAGGCGGTTCGTAGCCCGTGGCCAGGGACGAATCCAGATGTCCGGCAACACGGGTCTCGTAAGAGGTGAGGTCAGTATTCGGCTCTATCGCCGCTGAGTGTGCGGCCTCCGTGGCAGGGTCCATCCACCAGTCCTCGGACGGCGTAATCTGCTCCGGATCGAGGGCTGGAGTAGCTGCAGGTGGAATCTCCCGAACACTGTCCGTCGGCAGAGCTAAGGCATGCCTGTCGTGACTGTGCGGCGCACCTGACATGGGCTCGAATCCGTCGAAGATCAAGTCTCCGCGGATGTCGGCAGTATAGTTCAAGTTTCCAAACCTGACCTGATGGCCAGGGGCATAGCTCTCGATCTGCTCCAGATGGCCAAGCGAGTTGGCCCGCAGTACGAAGCCACCGAATACGAAGATCTATCCGGGGAGGAAAACCTCACCCTGGATCGCATCGTTGCCGATGGTCGAAGGAGCCATCTAGCCTTATGGTGACGGCACAGTGGACCTCTCAATGAAAGCACCAATGTCGGTGTCAAAACCGGCGGATCTCGGGTAGGGGGTCCCGAACTATGCGTCTAAGGTGGGTGGTAACAGGAGGTGGGGGACACGATGTTTACCCAGGTTCGGGCCCTCTCGATGGAGGTAATACCCTACTTCTTGCTTGATTGATCTTGATGATATGAGTCTTACAAGAGTTGATCTACCATGAGATCGTAGAGGCTAAACCCTAGAAGCTAGCCTATGGTATGATTGTTGTCGTCCTACGGACTAAACCCTCCGGTTTATATAGGCACCGGAGGGGGCTAGGGTTACACAGAGTCGGTTACAAGGGAGGAGATCTACATATCGGTATTGCCAAGCTTACCTTCCACGCCAAGGAGAGTCCCATCTGGACACGGGACGAAGTGTTCAATCTTGTATCTTCATAGTCCAACAGTCCGGCCAAAGGATATAGTCCGGCTGTCCGAGGACCCCCTAATCCAGGACTCCGTCACCGGCTTTGCTCCCATAATACAAGGCAAAGGCAACATGAATACATTTATTCAAATACAATGCCATGCGAACATTGCGCCGCCACAAGTCGAGACCCCTCTACGACATTCGCGAAATATTGCTCGGGTTTGCGGTGCTCCTTGCCCTCCGGCGGCCCGCTGGCAACTTCAACAGCGTTCATCTTCGCCCACCACATCTTGCAGCGAGCGAAGGCCATACGGGCACCTTCAATACAGGCGGAGCGCTTGATGACGTCCAGCCGCGGACAGGCCTCCACCAGACGCCTCACGAGTCCGAAGTAGCTGTCAGGCATAGCTTCGGCTGGCCATAGCCGGATTGTCAAATCCTTCATGGCTAGTTCGGCCACCCTGTGCAGCTCCACCAGCTGCTTCAGCTGATCAGATAAGGACACGGGATGCTCTGGCGTCGCGTACTGGGACCAGAATAGCTTCTCCGTAGAACCTCCTCCTTCGGCTCGGTAGAACTCTGCAGCGTCTGATACGCTGCGTCGTAGATCCGCAAAAGCCCCTGGGGAACTCCGAACCCGGGTTAGTAAAAGGTATTGCTTCTCCGCATACTTGCTTTGCATCTTAAATGCCTTACCCGCCGTGATCTTCTTGGCCTCCTGGATCTCCTGGAGGGCGGCCTGGGCCTCATTCCGTGCAGTCTCCGCGCTCTGACGAGCCTCGGTGAGCTCGGCCTCTTGAGTCGACGCATCATTCTCCACGGTCTCACATTTTTTCACCGCATCCTGGAGCTCCTGCTGGATTTCCTTGACCCGGGCCTCGAGCTTCTTATGGGTGGCTTGCTGCTGGACAACTTTTTCCTCGGCCTCGCCCAGGGCCTTCCTCAGGGCCTTGACCTCGGTCGCGGCTCCTGCACATATTACGACACTACAGTCAATATACATCGCCTACGCTTTCCGAACATACAACAAGTCATTATTCACCTTGCTTCTCCTGGAGCCGAACCCTAACCTCGCCGAGCTCGTTCTCGGTCCGCTCCAGCCTCTGCCTCAATTCAGAGACATCGGCAGCATGCGAGGTTGCGGCCAACAGCGACGCCTGCTTATGCATACATGCTATGTTAGTCTCCTACAATAGATCCTCTGTCCGGTTCTTCTCGTCGGACAGTGTCTCAGGGGCTACTGACTACAGGGGTTTTTTTCTCTTTCTATGTCACTTACCTCGAAACCTGTCAACAGGTTGCTGCAGGCCTCGTTCAGTCCACTATTGGCGGACTGAACCTTCTCAATCACCGCGCCCATAAGGACACGGTGCTCGTCCATAACGGAGGCGCCTTGCAGCGCCTCCATCAGGTTGTCCGGCGCCCCTAGATGGACAGGGACCACCGGCGGAAGCGGCGCACCCCCCTCCTTCAAAGGGGGCGGCTCACCCGACTCCGGAGCCATATGGGTCTCCGGAATCGTATTCGGCTGAGAGCCAAACTGGATGCGGCCCTCTTCGGCAGTTTCCATGGGGATCGCTCCTCCATGTGTCCGGCAGTGGAGGCTTCGCCTCGTGGCGCCTCCCCGATAGCGTCCTGGGCTCCTCCCCGGTTTGGATCGGCCCCTCGGGACAGCACTTCGGTGTCGTCCCTGGCCCTGGGGGAGTAAGCAGGCGGTGGCGACTGGCTCGCCATCTCCGACGGAGCCAACGAACCTCCAGACGAGGATCGCTGGATCAGGTCGCGGGCCGGACTGCAATAGTACATTTAACTACATCAAGATAATGGAGAGAAAGGGATGGATGTGCACACGAGCGAGCCCTGTCACTTACGATGCGGCCTGGGGCTTAGTGCGGGGGCGCCGTTCCGAACTACTGTCGACGTCCCACGCGGTGTTGACCGCTGGGGCGCCCTTCCCCTTTTTGGGCGCTTTCGCCTCCGGATGTGCCAGGGCCGCCCTCTTCTTCTTCTTCTCCTCAGGAGGAGGGTTGTTTTCCTCCTCCTCCTCCTCGTCGTTGTCCTCAGGGACAGAGGAATGGGCCTCGTCGTCTTCGGACGTCGTGTCTAAAGTGCCCTTGCGACGGGGGCCACTCATGGCCCCCATGGCCTTCTTCTTTGCCTTCTTCTCCGGTGCCTTGTATGGCGCCGGCACCAGCATCTCCGCCAGGCGTGGGATGACCGGTTCTTCGGGCGGCGGAGCCGGACACTGGATCCGCTTTGCCCTCTCCATCCAGTCCTAAAGGAACCATAATAAAAGCTCAGACGTCACCCTCGAAACGATGAGGTTGGGGATACGTCAGAAATAACATACCTTGCTGGTGGGGTGTGTACAATCGTGACCACGGTCTGAATCCGTGGCCGGTGGCTTCTTGTTGCCCTTAAAAAGCAACTTCCAGGCGCCTTTGTGAGTAGTCTCGAAGAGCCTTGCCAAGGTCTGGTGCTTCTTTGAATTGAACTCCCACAAAGGGCGGCTTCGGCGCTGGCACAGAAGAATCCGGCGGACCAGCATCACCTCGATGACGTCAACGAGCTTGACGTTCTTGGTCACCATGCTTTGAACGCGCGTCTGCAGCGCTATCAGCTCGTCAGGTGAACACCAGTCCGGACTCTTCTCGACCCAGGAGGTGAGTCGCATGGGAGCACCGGAGCGGAATTCGGCAGCCGCGGCCCAGGTGGTGCCGCGAGATTCTGTGATGTAGAACCACTGCTTCTTCCATTCCTTTACTGTCTCCACCAAAGTGCCTTTGGGCCAGGAGACGTAGGATAGCTTGCTCACCATGGCTCCCCCGCACTCCGCGTGCTGGCTAACAACCACCTTCGGCTTCACGTTGAAGACTTTGAGCCACAGCGTTGAAGTGGGGATGGATGCGGAGGAAGGCCTCGCACACGACGATAAACGCCGAGATGTTGAGGAAGGAATTCGGGGACAGATCATGGAAATCTATCCCGTAATAATACATCAGCCCGCAGACAAAAGGGTGGAGTAGTGTCACGACCGGTTTTCCAATAAAAATATTTATTGAGAAACCGATCCCTTTTACGGACCCGTAGAGAAGAATTCCTTCTCACGGGTAGACAAATTCTTGATCACAGAAGAAAAACCAGGAGTACTGAATATAATACAAGGTTGAGCGGAGACTGCTCAACAATTTATTACAAGCACGCCAATAAAACAGAAAGGCGGATAGGGTGGCTTAACTACTGACTCACAATAAAAGCGGTGGTGGAAATATCACAGCGAAGCGGGTGACATGACTCCTAAATCTAACAGCTCTTCGAGCGTCGGAGTGAGGCTCGAGGATACTTATTGTGGGTGGCGGAAGCGAATATAATACAAGTGACCAATATCCAGGATCGCACGGGACTGACTGGGATTCCTCTAGGCGTCGGACTCACTATCAAACTCTTCATCCATGAGATCGCCTTCGTCAACATCTGGCCAAATCAACAAGCAGGTGAGTACTATGAAAGTACTCGCAAGACAGTTCGGACATAAGATATAACAAATGTAAACATGATGCATAAGAACAGATTAACAAGCGCACTCAGACAATGAGATAATAATGCATGGGAAATAAAAAAAGGGAAGTCGGGCGGTAGTCCTCCCGAAATCCTAAAGTAATACTGAGGGCCAATCGAGTGTCTGAATGACTCCTCGAAAGGGTACAAAAAGAATAACAATGCCGCAGTCGGGCGTCTAGGCGACACCACATAAAGGGCTTATAATAGAATATAATGACAGTGCGTGCCACAGTCGGACGTCTGAGTGACATCACAAAAAGGGCTTGTATCAAAAGTAAATACATGAGTGCCACAGTCGGACGTCTGAGCGACATCACATAAAGGGCTTATATTTCACAACTTAATATCTCAGTAGCTCAAGAATTCAAATCATTGCAAGGGGATAATCAGGTATGAGATAAACAACAGGGTTAGTCCATCCACAGGAATAACGTTCAACCAAGTTTACCACTCAAGCTTGTTCACCGGGGATTTACCACGAGGACTGACATAGATATGGATATGCTAGCCATGGCCCTTGACCATAGACACGATGACTCGGAAGGATTTGACTCTGCAGAGTTTGTACTTTAACCACAGCCAACGGATTTCGGTAGTCACAAGGACTAGTTCCGTTTACGGTGCTTTGGAAGAAACACATCTAACCAGTACACACCCATTCAACATTCCGATGCCAGGAATCACCCTCGGCAATGTTCAAGAAAAACTTTGAGACGGGGAGGCTACAACCTCGCGTAGCATGGGATCAAATTTATATACGCGCGCTCTAAGGGGTGCCCCCCTCTCGGTCCCAACCGGAAACACCCATGCCCCCTGACCGGATGACTGGCTTTAATCCAGGGCCATGGAACCCTCATCCCGGCCCCTCTATTTGGTGTGTACATGGAAAGAGGTTAACAACTTACTAAACCGTATTCTTGGCAGAAAACATGTGGCAGCACAGAAGGGGAAGAACGATAACGTGACTCAGTCCAAGTTAACATCGGAGTTTATCGGATGTCGTAAGGCTGGCATGCTACAACAATACCACCTTGCTGCCTTTCATGTCACCACGTGACTAGGCCATCTCTCATCAGAGATCACAGTAACTTCGGAACACACGGATAGTTGCCTTACATGCAACGAGATACTCACCGATGCTCATATGCCATGCACAAACCATTCAAGCAAACATGCAAAACACCCATCATATCAAAGGTTCAAACATGCTTGCCTGGTTCGGAGAAGTCGGAGTCTAGCTCGGCGAAGTTCGCGGCTCCGTCACCTCCTCCGGAACCTACGGTATAGCGAAAACGTATACTAACGTGAACATCGATGCGTGCATAAAAATTGTTCCAAAAATTTTCCGAATAAATACTATAAAAAACTAGACAAAAATATAAGACTGACAGAAAAAGAATCAATCAAAAATCATCTTTTATTAAAAAGATATAAGGGTTTTAGTCCAGGGACTAATCTGTGATGAAACAGAAAGGAACCAGGGACTTAACTGAGAAAACAGAAAACGGTTCGGAAAGAAATGCGCCAGCCCAAAGGGAAAGCGTATTTGCCCGAAGGCGCCAACAGAAAACGGTTCGAGGGGGGAGAAAGGGAGAGAGGCTGACGGGGGGGGGTCCACCCGTCAGGTTTAAACTTCGCCGGCGCCCGAAGGCTGCGGTGGTCGCCGGCATTGAACCACGGTGAGGTAGGGAGATCGGAGGGTACCAAGATGATCAGTGTGTTCTTCCGCGTCGGTGGGTGGTGGACTTGGTCGTCGGAGAGCACCACGTCGACGGCGACACTTTCTCCGGCGGACGGTGGTTCGGGCGATGGTGGAGAACTCCGGTGAGTGCTGCAAACTCCAAATTGGAACGCGGGTCAGGAGAGTGGATGCACTAGAAGGCTACTGGCAAGAGCTGAGGGGTAGGGGTGCACGCACGGGAGCGAATCGAGCTGGGTCCCATGGCGGGTCGAGGCGGCCGGAGTTGGGGAAGAAGGCTCCCTCGGGGCTCTTCCAGTGGCTTGGCGTGGTATTGGTGGAGTGCAGAGGTGGTGTGGGTTCGAGTTCGAGCTCGGGGCCTCTATTTATAGGTGATCCGAGGGGGTGGCCGTGAACGGGGTAGCTCTGGCGAGCGATTACGGCGAGGCAGGGGTTGGGCAGGGAGTTTAAGTGGCCAGGCAGCATCAGGGAGGTTCACTTGTGTCGTTCCCCCGCTAAACCTCGGTCGGGCTTGGCGTAATGCGTCGATCCCCGACGGGGCGGCCGTACGGGCATGGCAGCGGCAGAGAGCGCGCTCCGCGCCTATCAGTTCACGACGAAGGGTGGCAGCGCGCGCGGGCGAGTGGGTGGCCACGCGGCGGACTCCAGTGGCTTGGGCGGCGCTGGGCGGCGCCGTCCACGCTGCGCCTCTCTCTGGCAGCCGCAAAGCCGCCGCTGCTGTCGCTCACGGGGTGGCGCACCTCCTCCTGCTCGTCGCCGACGCCCGCAAACCTCCAGGCTATCATGCGGCGCAGGGATAAGAAGGAGGGGACAGGGAGCAAGGCGCCACCGCGGTTACTGGCGAGATCGAGAACAGTTTCTGAAGAAAACGACAGTGTTCTCTGAAACTGTTAACTGAACTTCTGAACAGTGACAGAAACAGTGCCCTTCAAGTGTTCGACGAAATGATTTGGCATGAAGAAAAAAAATCTGGAGCTGGGACTTGGTGAGGTGACCTCTCAATGCACCCAGAGGCTGCCTGAATTTTCTGTGATTTTTAGGAGGAGAATTTAAATGAATTTCATCAAATTTGGCAAATATGGTCCAAACTTGCAGCAAGCACAATTTGAAATATTTGAACTAGAGACTAGTGGATCTTCATGGATCTTGGTTGAGGGCTCAAAGGACTAGCTAGGGAAATTGGTTTGGAGGTCAAACTCAAAATAGAAATGGTAGTTCCTTTGAAAACCTCCAAGGATCAAAATAGAAGGCAGAAATTATTTTTGATAAGAATTAAATGGAAACAAATACATGGAGAGGTTCAACTTGCTGGATTTGAAGTATAACTTGACCCAAAGATGGGGAATGGCTTTTGGGAGGGAATTTCCACTCATGTCATGGCAAGAGGAGATTTTGAAAAGGGGAGAAGATCACTCCAAATGCCATAGGATTATTTAAAAGATTTTCAAAAATATTTCCAAATGAAAAACATTTGAGCCAACATGAGAAATGAAAAACCTCCAAGACCAAAATCAAGTTTTGGGTGACTCCAAACAAAACACTTTGTCAAAGAAAGGAAATTTTTGAGAGGGAAAGTTCTTTTAGAAGAAAATTTAAATACCCTCCTCAAATTAAATAAAAGATTTTGATAAAACCAAAATAAAAATTTTGGGTGTCACAAGTGGAAACCCCAGCCCGCGGAAGAAATGAGGAAGGAATACTACCCTCTCATCGAGCTCCGGCGTTGGGACGATTTGTCCCTCGGCCGGCAAGCGGTTGGCTATTCCCTTCGCCAGATATCCGGCCGCTCGGAGCTCAGTAATGTCCTCCTCCTTGACGGAGGAGACCATCCACTTGCCCTGACCACCGGATCCGGGCATGGTTGCTTGAGTGGAAAGGAGATGAGAACTTGGGCGCTGGAGCTCGAGATCGGGAAGGCGGAGACAGAGAGAAAGCGTGAGGAGAGGAAGAGGGAATCCTTATCCCCTTATAAAGGAAGCAAACATTGAACGACTCCTCACTCGCCTTAAGATTCGCCTATTCCCAAGGGTTGTGCAAACGGCACGGTTGGGTTACCCATGCCCGCATTGATGAGAATCCTGCAATAAGGGGACACGATCTCTGCTTCGACAAGACATGCCAATAGCAACCGCGTCTCGAAACGTGGGATGGCAGAAGAAAAATGGTTCGAAATTATAACCGGACAGACGCGATGTCGTGTTGTAAAGAAGCTGTCAACAGATTAGAATCGTGCAAATATTATATTCTCTCTGCAGTTGTGTGTGGTGTATAACAGGTCCGGATACAATCATCACGTCTAAGACTATCCTGGAGTTCAGAAAAAAGGGGAACCCGCCTTGCAATGCCGAAGACAATCTGCACGCCGGACTCCTCATCATTGAAGCCAGGTTCATGGGCTACTGAGGGAGTCCTGGACTAAGGGGTCCTCGGGCGTCCGGCCTGTTACCCATGGGCCGGACTACATGAAGACCGAAGACCTTACTCGTGTCCGGATTGAACTCTCCTTGGCGTGGAAGGCAAGCTGGGCGACCAGCTGTGAAGATTCCTTCTTATGTAACCAACTCCATGTAACCCTAGATCTCTCCGGTGTCTATATAAACCAGAGAGCATAGTCCGGATAGGACAGATTCATTACCATATTCATAGGCTAGGCTTTTACAGTCTAGCCATTACGATCTCGTGGTAGATCAACTCTTGTAACACTCATATTCATCAAGATCAATCAAGGAGGAAGTAGGATATTACCTCCATAGAGAGGGCCCGAACCTGGGTAAACATCGTGTCCCTCGTCTCCTGTTACCTTCGATCCTAGATGCACAGTTCGGGGCCCCCTACCCGAGATCCGCCGGTTTTGACACCGACAAAGAGGAAGGCTCGGCGAGGCGGTGGCGGGGGTCGGTGCTTTGCGAGGCTTGACGTGCTTGGCGTCGGGCTTGAGATGGAGTAGGAATATGTGGACTTTGAAGCACTAGAGGTTGGCTCCACGGATTCCAATTTGGATCTCGGGCGTCGAGATCAACCCATTCACCACCGTCAAGATGTCCCTCTCCAAAGGTATCGACACCACATCACTAGATCTGGTTTTAATCCATCTATTAGGATTCTACTTTCCATCCTTATCTATTGTAGTATCACATTTTCTCATTTTTGAGTAGGGCATAAAAGTTTGAAATCGCATATGGCTATTTTTAAGGGGGTTAAATATTTTCTTATGTTGTTAAAGCTTTAAATATATGGTTAGATCATAGCCCGGGGTGTACCTAGGACCTTACCCCCTAGTTGCGTCCAGGGTGTGACGTCCATACACACATGTGTAGCATACTATAGTGAACTACACTTGGTCGATTGCCAAGTGTGAACCTGCCTCCCCCTTGGCTATAGGCAGCACCAAGCCACATAATAAGCCTGTCTACAATAGGTGTTTCATATTTTCACATGGTTTACACTCCTACATTTCCTGGTTTCATTCGGTCTAAAATGTCATGAACACACTTTTGGAAAATCATGAATATATTTTCTAAGTGTCACGTACATTTTTCTCGAATGGTACACATTTTTTTCAATTATGTGAAGATTTTTAACACTACATAATTCTTCGACCATGTAGGTACCCATGATCATGGAGTTCGAGCCACGAGGAGGTTAGGAGGAAGGAGGAAATGAAACGCTAATCTGAACACCAGTGGCTTGGTACGAAAGAAAGTCAATGTTCCATGCATTCAATTTCAAGGGTAACATTAGAAATACCCGTTCTTACAAGGGGCCAACGTGCAAGATTCCCTGAATTAAAACGCTTGCTTCTGGAACGACCTCGTTCCTACCGCCTGTTGCGTAGCCCCTCACTAGTGTGTGGGTCCTATCACATGCCCCCTTGCCTAGGGGACGCAGTTTTTGTGACCATCGTGTATATATGGGACTGTCCTCGCCCCCATGTGCCAACCTACACATGCGCTCCCAGGTGTCATTAGAAACTCTACCGATTACCAATTTACAAGAGGCTCCTTCCCCCTAGTGACTACAATGAGGTACTAGCGGCCATGTGCGGTGGCGGGATCTCAACATGCCCACAGTGATACGGAGGGTGACGAAGCTAAAGCTGTGGCCGATAAGAAGAAGCCCAGCGAGGTGGTGGCGGGGGTCGGTGCTTTGCAAGGCTTGACGTGCTTGGGGTCGGGCTTGATATGGAGTATAAAGATGTGGACTTTGAAGAGTTTGAGGTTGGCTCCAGGGATTCAGACATCTCGGGCGTCGAGAACAAGCCATTCACCACCGCCAAGATGTCCCTCTCCAAAGGTATCGACGCCACATTCTTGTCTATTTTAGTATCACATTTTCTCTCCAAAGGCTATTTTTTAAGGGGGTTAAATATTTTATTATGTTGTTAAAGTTTTAAATATATAGTTAAATCATAGCCCGGGGTGGACCTAGGACCATACCCCCTAGCTGCGTCCGGGGTCTGACATCCATACACACATGTGTAGCATACATCGGTGAACTATACTAAATCCATCACCAAGTGTGAACCGGGCTCCCCCTTGGCTATAGGTAGCACCAAGATAATAAGCATGTGTGCAATAGGCGTTTCCTATTTTCACATGGTTTACACTATTACATTTCCTGGTTTCATTCGGTTTAATATATCTCAAACACACTTTTTGAAAATCATGAATATATTTTCTAGGTATCACGTACATTTTTCTTGAATGGTACAAATTATTTTATTTTTCAATTACGTGAAGGTTTTTTAACGCTACATAATTGTTCGACCATGCAGGTACCCATGATCATGGAGTTCGAGCCAGGAGGAGGTTAGGAGGAAGGAGGAAATGAAACCCTAATCTGAACACCAGTGGCAGAAAGATTTAGTATGGTAGTGTGAATCTAATCCTTGGGGAGACATGAGGTGTATTCATTAAACATCTAGTGCTTTTTTCTGGTTTATCTTGATTACGAATGGTCGCTTAGGGTAGCATTTTGACGAGTGTATATCATGTGCTTGCCTTTTTCCGGGGTAGGGGTGTTGTACAATCTTGTGCAAGAAAAATGCTTTGTACCAAAGAAAGAAAGTCAATGGTCCATCCATTCAATTTCAAGGGCAATACTAGAAATACCCCTTCTTTCAAGGGGCCAACACGCAAGATTCCCTGAATTGAAACACTTACTTCTGGAACCCCCTCGTTCCTTCCGCCTGTCGCGTAGCCCCTCACTAGTGTGTGGGCCGTACCACACGACCCCTTCCCTAGGCGTCGCCGTTTTGGCGACCATCGTGTATGTATGGGACTGTCCTTGCCACCATGTGCCAACCTACACATTCGCTCCCATGTTTCATTACAAACTCTACCCATTTACTAATTTAGGCGAGTCCTTCCCCCGAGTGACTACAACGAGGTACTAGCGGCCATGTGCGGTGGCGGGATCTCAGTATGCCCGCGGTGACACGGAGTGTGACGAAGCTAAAGCTGAGGCCAAAAAGAAGAAGGCTCGGCGAGGCGGTGGCGGAGGCTGGCGCTTTGCAAGGCTTGACGTGCTTGGGGTCGAGCTTGAGATGGAGTAAGAACATGTGGACTTCGAAGAGTTTGAGGTTGGCTCCAGGGACTCTAACTTGGATCTCGGGCGTGGCAGGATGGCAAAGGAGGACAATGATGACAAGCCCGTCAAGATCAAGCCATTCACCATCGTAAAGAGGTCCTTCTCCAAAGGTATCGACGCCACATCACTTGATCTGGTTTTAATCCGTCTATTAGGATTATACTTTCCATCCTTTTCTATTGTAGTATCACATTTTTCTTATTTTTAGGTACGACACAAAAGTTTGAAATTGCATATGGCTATTTTTATGGGGGTTTAATATTTTCTTATGTTGGTAAAGTTTTAAATATATGGTTAGATCATTACCCGATGTGGAGCTAGGACTAGACCCCCTGGTTGCATCTGGGGTGTGACGTCCATACACACATGTGTAGCATACTCTGGTGAACTATACTAGGTCCATCGCCAAGTGTGAATCTAGCTCCCCTTGGCTATAGGTAGCCCCAAACCTGATAATAAGCTTGTCGGCAAGAGGCGTTTCCTATTTTCACATGGTTTACACTCCTACATTTCCTGGTTTCATTCGGTTTACACTTGTATGTTTTCCGATTTCACGCGTACACCCCTTTTCTCTCTCTAGGTACATCGGCGGCACAAATTTATGTGTTGATCCGTAGATAGCTATATAAGTTATGCATCAACCTACCCCGAATTACCACTCTGAAGTAACATTTTGCAACTTTTAGGTAGGACACAAGATTGTAATGATGTAATATGTTGAATGTTCTTGGATATTTTTAAAATTTTCTATATATGGTTTACACAACGTTTATGCTATTTGAGTATAAAAAACTCATGTGTAGATTTTTGTATGCAAATTATGTGGTTTGGCCTAGAGCTGCTGCTTCGTTCATGCATGGGCCAGTCTCATTATCTCAAAAGAAAGAAAACCACTCTCAAATTATTCATTCATGGTGCCAAGTAAGACATTGATGGTAGCTAGAACTACGTCGGTATTTCTCCGGAGAGGGAGGGATGATGTAGCACAGCAACGGTAGAGTATTTCCCTCAGTTATGAAACCAAGTTATCAAACCAACCAACACAACGTAAACAACACCTGCACACAAATAACAACACCTTGCGACCCGTCATGTTAAAGGGGTTGTCAATCCCTTTCGGGTAATGACGCCAGAAATTGGCAAGCGGACATGAGGTAAATTGTAGTAGATTGAAATAATAGATCGCAAATAAATAAAGTGCAGCAAGGTATTTTTGCATTTTTTGTTTTAATAGATCTGAATAAAAATTAAAAGGAAAAGTAAATTGCAAGGGAAATATATGAGAAGAAAGACCCGGGGGCCGTAGGTTTCACTAGCGGCTTCTCTCAAGAAAAATAGCAAACGGTGGGTAAACAAATTACTGTTGGGCAATTGATATAACTTCAAATACTCATGACGATATCCAGGCAATGATCATTACATAGGCATCACGTCCATGATTAGTAGACCGACTCCTGCCTGCATCTACTACTATTACTCCACACATCGACCGCTATCCAGCATGCATCTAATGTATTAAGTTCATGAAAAAACGGAGTAATGCAATAAGAACGATGACATGATGTAGACAAGATCCGTTTATCTATATGGCGGTAGATATAGATCTCGTCTTCTTATCCTTAGTAGCAACGATACGTACATGTCGTTTCCCCTTCTGTTACTGGGATCGAGCATCGTAAGATCGAACCCACTACCGGGCACCTCTTCCCATTGCAAGAAAAATAGATCAAGTTGGCCTAACAAAACCCAAATATCGGAGAAGAAATACGAGGCTATAAGAGATCATGCATATAAGGATCAAAGAAACTCAAATAACTTTCATGGATATAAAAAGATATAACTGATCATAAACTCAAAGTTCATCAGATCCCAACAAGCACACCGCAAAAGAGTTACATCATATGGATCTCCAAGAGACCATTGTATTGAGAATCCAGCGAGAGAAGGAGGAATCCATCTAGCTAACTACGGACCCGAAGGTCTACAAGGAACTACTCACACATCATCGGAGAGGCACCAATGGAAGTGGTGAACCCCTCCGTGATGGTGTCTAGATTGGATTTGGTGGTTCTGGTCTCTTCGACGGCTGGATGAATATTTCGACGCCCCTTCTAGGGATTCTAGAATATTGTGGTATTAATAGAGCAAAGAGGTGGTCCGGGGGCACCCGAGGTGGGCACAACCCACCAGGGCGTGCTTGGGCCTCCTTGCGCGCCCTGGTGGGTTGTGCCCCCTTCGGGGCACCCCCCAGATGCAACCAGGGCCCATTGCCTTTCTTCTGGCCCATAAAAAATCATCATGGAGTTTTGTGGCATTTGGACTCTGTTTGCTATTGATTTCCTGCAATGTAAAAAACATGGAAAAAACAGCAACTGGCACTTGGCACTATATTAATAGGTTAGTACCAGAAAATGATATAAAATGACTATAAAATGATTATAAAACATCCAAGATTGATAATAAAACAGCATGGAACAATAAAAATTATAGATACGTTGGAGACGTATCAGCATCCCCAAGCTTAACTCCTACTCGTCCTCGAGTAGGTAAGTGATAGAAACAGAATTTTTGATGTGGAGTGTTGTTCATCAAGTCATAACATATTCTTTTCTTTATAGCATGGACATTTGGACTTTTATGTGATTCAAAGCAATAGTCTAGTTTTGACATAATAATTTAGATACTCAAGCATATCAACAAGAAACCATGTCTTTCAAAATATCAATGCTAAAATAAGTTATCCCTAGCCCATCATGCTCAAACATTGATCCATTCATGAAACACACTCTAATATTAACTACACCCAATACTTGAGCACGATCATATTGCCTCCTAGTTGGTGCTTTTTATAAGAGAAGTTGGAGACTCAAATTTCAAATAGCTTGTTGGAAGAAAGCGGGGATGCCACTCGGGGGCATTCCCAAGATTAGTTGGTTGCTCATTCTTGGATAATAGCTTGGGATGCCGGGGCATCCCCAAGTTTAGGCTCTTACATCCTTCCTTCATCCATCGTAAGATAACCCAAAACTTGAAAACTTCAATCACACAAAACTCAACAAAACCTTCGAGAGATCCGTTAGTGTAAGAAAATAAACCACTACTATAAGTGCTGTATCAAACCAATTCTTATTTTGTTTTTGTATTATATCTACTGTATTGCAACTTTTCTATGGCAAAAACTCATCAATGAAAACCATAGACCCATCGAAATAAGCACACAACACAAAGAAAACAGAATCTGTCAAAACAGAACAGTCTGTAGCAATCTGATTTAAATGAATACTTCTGGAACTCCAAAAATTCTACCAAAATAGGAAGACCAGGGAAATTTGTATATTAATCTTCTGCAAAAAGAATCAGGGCAAAAGCTCTTTCTAAATAAAAATGAGAACTAATTTTGTGAGCATAATGTTTCTGTCTTTTTCAGCAAGATCAAACAACTATCACCCAAGAAGATCCTATCGGTTCTACTTGGCACAAACACTAATTAAAACATAAAAACACAATAGTAACAATGGCATAATTGTGCTAACACTCAAGAACAGAAAGAAAAAGAAAAAATAAATGTTATTCATTGGGTTGCCTCCCAACGAGCGCTATAGTTTTAGCCCTTAGCTAGGCATAAAGCAAGGATCTGAGTTTTGTAATCTTTGGTTCGAGATCCATAAGATGTCCTCATGATTGATTCATAAGGTGGCTTAATTCTAGTTCTAGGAAAGTGTTCCATCCCTTTCATCAAAGGAAATTGGAACTCAATATTGCCTTCTTTCATATCAATCATGGCACCGATAGTGCGTAAAAACGGTCTACCAAGAATAATTGGACAAGACGGATTGCAATCAATATCAAGAACAATAAAAATCTATGGGCACATAATTCCTATTTGCAAGAATAAGAACATCATTAATTCTTCCCATAGGCTTTTTAATAGTAGAATCCGCCAAGGGCAAATTCAAAGAACATTCTTCAAGATTAGTAAGACCAAGTACATCAGATAAAGATTTCAGAATTGTAGAAACACTAGCACCCAAGTCACACGCAAAACACTCATAATTTTTAATATTGACTTTGATAGTAGGTTCCCATTCACCATGCAATTTTCTAGGAATTGAAACTTCTAATTCCCACTTTTCTTCCAAAACATTCATCATAGCATCAACAATATGTTTAGTAAAAGATTTATTTTGTTTATAAGCATGGGGTGAATTTATCATGGATTGCAACGAAGAAATACAATCAATCAAAGAGCAATTATCATAATTAAAGTCTTTGTAATCCAAAAGAGTGGGCACATCACTAGTTAAAGTTTGGACCTCTCCAAACCCACTTTCATCAGTTTTCTCAACAAGATTTTCACCCTCCGAAATATTGGGACGCCTTCTACCTAAAGTTCACTCTTCTCCAGTCCCTTTTTCATCATTCTTAACTTTACTAAACAAAGAATAAATAGAAGAAACACCAATCATTTTAAGATCTTCATCATCTTTGCAAGAATAATCACTAGAAAAAGCTTTTTCTAAAAAAATTCTTTTAGCTCTAAGCATAGCAGTTCTTTTCTTATTTTCATCCATAGAAACATAAAGAGCTTTAATTGATTCATCTACTTTAGGCACAAAAATTTTCATCTTGAGATTTTCCACATCATGAGCAACTCTATCAACACTTCTAGACAAATCATCAATTTTATTCAAATTTTCTTCTTTGGAAGTGTTGAAAACCTTTTGTGTATTGATAGATTCTTTAATATTATTCTCAAGCTCAGAGGTGTTCCTATTATTATTGTAAGATTGATTTACACAGGAGTTACTACGAAAAGGCCTAAGATTAAAATTACCTCTATAAGCATTGTTGTTGAAATTATTGCGAGAAATAAAATTCACATCAATGGCATCACTATTTTGCTCAATCAAAGTAAGAAAAGGCATATCATTAAAATCAATAGGAGCACTTTTACTAGCAACCAATTTCATAAGAGCCTCAACTTTTTCACTCAAAGAAGAAATTTCTTCAACCGAATTAACTTTTTTACTAGTAGGAGCTCTTTCGGTATGCCATTATGAATAATTTGCCATGATATTATCAAGCAATTTGGTGGCATCACCCAAAGTAATTTCCATAAAAGTACCACCCGCGGCGGAATCTAAAAGATTACGAGAAACGAAATTCAATGCCGCATAAAAAAATTGTATGATCATCCAAAGATTTAACCCATGAGTTGGGCAATTCGTTAGCATCATTTTCATCCTTTCCCAAGATGGTGCAACATGCCCATGTTCAAGTTACTTGACATTTTTCATGATCTGGGTTCTAACGGAAATAATTTTGCGGGAGGAAAATACTTAGTGATAAAAGCATCTTTGCACTTGTTCCAATAATCGATACTATTGCGAGGCAAAGAAGAGAACCAAATTTTTGCAGAATCACGCAAAGAAAACGGAAATAATTTCATCTTGACCACATCATTGTCCACATCTTTTTTATTTTGCATATCGCATAATTCCATGAAGGTATTAAGATGGGACGCGGCATATTCATTAGGAGTACCAGAAAATTGGTCTTTCATAACAAGATTCAGCAAAGCGGTATTAATATCACAAGTCTCTGCACTAGTGGCGGGAGGAGCAAGCGGAGTGCCAATAAAATCATTGTTGTTGGTATTTGAGAAATCACATAACTTGGTGTTCTCTTGAGTCATGATGACCACACAACAAGATTGCACTCACAAAACAGATCCGGCAAGAAAACGCCGAACGAAAAAAATGAGGCAAATAAAATGACAATTTTTTGTGAAGTGGGGGAGAGGAAAACGAGAGGCAAATGGAAAATAATATAAATTGCAAGGGGATGAGATTTGTGATTAGAAACCTGGTTATGTTGAAGATCCTCCCTGGCAATGGCGCCAAAAATTCTCCTTGATGGTAGCTAGAACTACGTCGGTATTTCCCCGGAGAGGGAGGAATGATGTAGCATAGCGGCGGTAGAGTATTTCCCTCAGTTATGAAACCAAGGTATCGAACCAGTAGGAGAACCAAGCAACACAACGTAAACAGCACCTGCACACAAATAAAACACCTCGCAACCCGACGTGTCAAAGGGGTTGTCAGTCCCTTTCAGCTAACGGCGCCAGAAATTGGCAAGCGGACGTGAGGTAAAGTGTAGTAGATGGAAATAATAGATCGCAAATAAATAAAGTGCAGCAAGGTATTTTTGTTTTTTGTTTTTTGGTTTAATAGATCCGAATAAAAATGAAAAGGAAAAGTAGATCACAAGGCAAATATATGAGAAGAAAGACCCGGGGGCCATAGGTTTCACTAGTGGCTTGTCTCAAGAAAAATAGGAAATAGTGGGTAAACAAATTACTGTTGGGCAATTGATAGAACTTCAAATACTCATGACGATATCCAGGCAATGATCATTACATAGGCATCATGTCCAAGATAAGTAGACCGACTCCTGCCTGCATCTACTACTATTACTCCACACATCGACCGCTATCCAGCATGCATCTAGTGTATTAAGTTCATGGAAAATGGAGTAATGCAATAAGAACGATAACATGATGTAGACAAGATCTGTTTATCTATATGGCGGTAGATATAGATCTCGTCTTTTTATCCTTAGTAGCAACGATACGTACGTGTCGTTTCCCCTTCTGTCACTAGGATCGAGCACCGTAAGATCGAACCCACTACCGGGCACCTCTTCCCATTGCAAGACAAATAGATCAGGTTGGCCAAACAAAACCCAAATATCGGAGAAGAAATACAAGGCTATAAGAGATCATGCATATAAGAGATCAAAGAAACTCAAATAACTTCCATGGATATAAAAAGATAAAACTGATCATAAACTCAAAGTTCATCAGATCCCAACAAACACACCGCAAAAGAGTTACTTCATATGGATCTCCAAGAGACCATTGTATTGAGAATCCAGCGATAGAGAGAGGAAGCTATCTAGCTACTAACTACGGACCCGAAGGTCTACAAGGAACTACTCACGCATCATCGGAGAGGCACCAATGGAAGTGGTGAACCCCTCCGTGATGGTGTCTAGATTGGATCTGGTGGTTGTGGACTCTATGGCGGCTGCATGAATATTTCGACGCCCCTTCTAGGGTTTCTGGAATATTGTGGTATTTATAGAGCAAAGAGGCGGTCCGGGGGGCACCCGAGGTGGGCACAACCCACCAGGGCGCGCCTGGCCTCCTGGCGCGCCCTGGTGGGTTGTGCCCCCTCGGGGCACCCCCCCAGGTGCAACCAGGGCCCATTGCCTTTCTTCCGGCCCATAAAAATCATCATGGAGTTTCGTGCCATTCGGACTCCGTTTGATATTGATTTTTTGCGATGTAAAAAAATGAAGAAAAAACAGCAACTGGCACATGGCACTATGTCAATAGGTTAGTACCAAAAAATGGTACAAAATGATTATAAAACATCCAAGATTGATAATAAAACATCATGGAACAATCAAAAATTATAGATACATTGGAGACGTATCAGACACAAAGTCATGACGCAATGTTGGCATATTATATTATAAAAGTCTTAAAAATCTCTATATACATGGTTAGATCATGAACACATTACAAAAAAGTGCTTGGTACGAAAGAAAGTAAGTCAATGGTCCATGCATTCAATTTCAACGGCAATACTAGAAGTACCCCTTCTCTCAAGGGGCCAACGCGCAAGATTTCCCTGAATTCAAACGCTTGCTTCTGGAACCACCTCGTTCCTTCCTCCCCTTGCGTACCCCCTCACTAGTGTGTGGACCCTACCACACGCCCGCTTGCCTAGGGGTCATTGTTTTTGCGGCCACCATGTATATATGGGACTGTCCTCGCTCCCATGTGCCAACCTACACATTCGCACTCATGTGTCATTAGAAACTATACCCATTTACCAATTTACGTGAGGCTCCTTCCCCCTACTGACTACACCGAGGTACAAGCGGCCATGTGCGGTGGAGGGATCTCAACATGCCCGCGGTGACACGGAGGGTGACGAAGCTAAAGTTGTGGCCGATAAGAAGGCCCGGCGAGGCGGTAGCGGTGTCAGTGCTTTGCAAGGCTTGACGTGCTTGGGGTTGGTCTTGAGATGGACTACAAAGATGAGGACTTTGAAGAGTTTGAGGTTGGCTCCAGGGATTCCGACTTGGATCTCGGGTGTCGAGATCAAGCCATTCACCACTTTCAAGATGTCTCTCTCCAAAGGTATCAATGCCACATCACTAGATCTGGTTTTAATCAATCTATTAGGATTATATTTTCCATCCTTTGTCTATTGAAGTATCACATTTTCTCATTTTTAGTAGGGCATAAAAGTATGAAATTGCATATTGCTATTTTTAAGGGGGTTAAATATATTTTTTATGTTGTTAAAGCTTTAAATATATGGTTAGATCATAGCCCGGGGTGGACCTAGGACCTTAGCCCATAGTTGCGTCCGGGGTGTGACGTCCATACACACATGTGTAGCATATTATGGTGAACTATACTAGGTCCATCACCATGCGTGAACCTGGCTCCCCCTTGGCTATAGGTAGCACGAACCAGATAATAAGCCTATCTGCAATAGGCGTTTCCTATTTTCACATGGTTCACACTCTTACATTTCCTGGTTTCATTCGGTTTAAAATGTCACGAACACACTCTTTGAAAATCATGAATATATTTTCTAAGTGTCTCATACATTTTTCTTGAATGGTACAAATAATTTTTTTGTAATTACGTGAAGATTTTTTAGCACTACATAATTCTTTGACCATGGAGGTACCCATGATCATGGAGTTTGAGCCACGACGAGGTTAGAAGGAGGAGATGAAACGCTAATATGAACACCAATGGCAGAAAGATTTAGTACGGTAGTGCGAATCCAATTCTTGGGGAGACATGAGGTGTATTCATTAAACATCCAGTGCTTTTGTCTGATTTATCTTGATTATGAATGGAAGCATAGGGTAGCATTATGATGAGTGTATGTCATGTGCTTACTTTTTTCCAGGATAGGGGTGCCGTACAATCTTGAGCAATAAAAATTCTTGATACCAAAGAAAGAAAGTCAATGGTCCATGCATTCTATTTCAAGGGCAATATTAGAAATACCCCTTCTTTCAAGGGGCCAACGGGTAAGATTCCCTTAATTGAAACACTTACTTCTGGAACCACCTCATTCCTTCCACCTGTTGTGTAGCCCCTCACTAGTGTGTGGGCCCTATAACACACGCCATCTTGCCTAGGGGTCACTATTTTTCCGACCATCGTGTATACATGGGACTGTCCTAGCCACCATGTGCCAACCTACTGATTCGCTCCCATGTTTCATTAAAAACTCTACCCATTTACGACTTTAGGCCAGACTCCTTCCCCCTAGTGACTACAATGAGGTACTAGCGGCCATGTGTGGTGGTGGGATCTCAACATGCCCGCGGTGACACAGAGGGTGACAAAGCTAAAGCTGAGGCCAAGAGGAAGAAGGCCCGGCGAGGCGGTGGCGGAGGTTGGCGCTTTGCCAGACTTGACGTGCTTGGGGTCGGGCTTGAGATGGAGTGCGAAGATATGGACTTCGAAGAGTTTGAGGTTGGCTCCAGGGACTCTAACTTAGATCTCGGTCGTGGCGGGATGGCAAATGAGGACGATGACGATGAGCCTGTCAAGATCAAGCCATTCACCAGCGTCAAGAGGTCCCTCTCCAAAGGTATCAATGCCACATCACTAGATCTGGTTTTAATCTGTCTATTAGGATTATACTGTCCATACTTTTCTATTTTAGTATCACATTTTCTCATTTTTAGGTAGGGCTCAAAAGTTGAAATAACATATGGCTATTTTTTAAGGGGGTTATATATTTTCTTATGTTGTTAAACCTTTACATATATGGTTAAATCATAGCTCGGGGTGGACCTAGGACCATACCCGCTAGTAGCGTCCAGGCTGTGACGTCCATACACACATGTGTAGCATACTTTGGTGAACTATACTTGACCCATCATCAAGTGTGAACCTGGCTCCCGCTTGGCTATAGGTAGCACCAAACCAGATAATAAGCATGTCTGCAATAGGCGTTTCCTATTTCACATGGTTTACACTCTTACATTTCCTGGTTTCATTCGGTTTAAAATGTCTTGAACACACTTTTTGAAAATCATTAATATATTTTCTAAGTGTCACGTACATTTTTCTTGAATGGTACAAATAATTTTCATTCAATTACGTGAAGATTTTTTTAACACTACATAATTCTTCGACCATGCAGGTACCCATGATCATGGATTTCGAGCCACGAGGAGGTTAGGAGGAAGGAGGAGATGAAACACTAATCTGAACTGAAGTGGCAGAAAGATTTGGTACGGTAGTGTGAATCCAATCCTTGCAGAGACATGAGGTGTATTCATTAAACATCCAGTGCTTTTGTCTGATTTATCTTGATTACGAATGGTAGCATAGGGTAGCTTTTTGACGAGTGTATATCATGTGCTTACTTTTTTCCATGGCAGGGGTGTCGTACAATCTTGAGCAAGAAAAATGCTTGGTACCAAAGAGAGAAAGTCAACGGTACATGCGTTCAATTTCAACAGCAATACTAGAAATACCCCTTCTTTCAAGGGGCCAACGCGCAAGATTCCCTGAATTGAAACACTTACTTCTGGAACCCCCTCGTTCCTTCCGCCTATCGCGTAATCCCTCACAAGTGTGTGGGCCCTACCAAATTCCCCCTTCCCTAGGGGTCGCCATTTTGGCGACCATCGTGTATGTATGGGACTGTCCTTGCCACCACGTGCCAACCTACACATTCGCTCCCATGTTTCATTAAAAACTCTACACATTTACGAATTTAGGCGAGTCCTTCCCCCGAGTGACTACAATGAGGTACTAGCGGCCATGTGCGGTGGCGGGATCTCAACATACCCGCGGTGACACGGAGGGTGACGAAGCTAAAGCTGAGGCCAAGAATAAGAAGGCCCGGCGAGGTGGTGGCGGAGGTTGGCGCTTTGCAAGGCTTGACGTGCTTGGGGTCGGGCTTGACATGGAGTACGAAGATGTGGACTTCAACGAGTTTGAGGTTGGCTCCAGGGACTCTAACTTGGATCTCGTGCGTGGCGAGATGGCAAAGAAGGATGATGATGACGAGCTCATCAAGATCAAGCCATTCGCCATCGTCAAGAAGTCCCTCTCCAAAGGTATCGACGCCACATCACTAGATCTAGTTTTAATCCGTCTATTAGGATTATACTTTCCATCCTTTTCTATTGTAGTATCACATCTTTCTCATTTTTAGGTAGGGCACAAAAGTTTGAAATTGCATAAGGCTTTTTTTAAGGGGGTTTAATATTTTCTTATGTTGTTAAAGTTTTAAATATATGGTTAGATCATAACCCGAGGTGGAGCTAGGACCAGACCCCCTGGTTGCGTCTGGGGTGTGATGTGCATACACTCACGTGTAGCATACTATGGTGAACTATACTAGGTCCATCGCCAAGTGTGAATCTGGCTCCCTTCGTTATAGTTAGCCCCAAACCAGATAATAAGCTTACCGGCAAGAGGCATTTCCTATTTCACATGCTTTACACTCTTACATTTCCTGGTTTCATTCGGTTTACACTTGTATGTTTTCTGATTTCACGCATACACTCCTTTTCTCTCTCTAGGAACATCGGCGACACAAATTTATGTGTTGATCCATTGATAGCTATATAAGTTATGCATCAACCTACCCCGAAAGACCACTATGAAGTAACATTTTGCCACTTTTAGGTAGGACACAAGGTTGTAATGACGTAATATGTTGAATGTTCTTGGATATTTTTAAAAAAATTTGTATATGGTTTACACAATTTTTATGCTATTTGAGTATAAAAAACTCATCTGTAGATTTTGCATGCAAATTATGTGGTTTGGCCTAGAGCTGCTGCTTCATTCATGCATGGGCCAGTCTCATCATCTCAAAAGAAACAAAACAACTCTCAAATTATTTCTTCTCGGTGCCAAGTAAGACACAAAGTCATGAAACAATGTTGGCATGTTATTTTATAAAAGTGTTAAAAATATCTATATACATGGTTCGATCATGAACACATTATTTAAAAAGTGCTTGGTACCATAGAAAGAAAGTCAATGGTCCATGCATTCAATTTCAAGGGCAATACTTGAAATACCCCTTCTTTCAAGGGGCCAACCGCACAAGATTCCCTGAATTGAAACGCTTGCCTCTGGAACCACCTCATTCCTTCCGCCTGTCTCGTAGCCCCTCACTAGTGTGTGGGCCCTACCACACACGCCCTTGCCTAAGGGTCGCCGTTTTTGCGACCACCGCGTATATATGGGACTGTCCTCGACCCCATGTGCCAATCTACACATTCGCTCCCATGTGTCATTAGAAACTCTACCCATTTAACAATTTAGGCGAGTCTCCTTCCCCCTAGTGCCTACAAAGAGGTACTAGCGGCCATGTGTGGTGGCGGGATCTCAACATGCCCACGGTGATACGGAGGGTGACGAAGCTAAAGCTGTGGCCGAGAAGAAGAAGGCCCGCCGAGGCTGTGGTGGGGTTCGGTGCTTTGCAAGGCTTGACATGCTTGGGGTCGGGCTTGAGATGGAGTATGAAGATGTGGACTTTGAAGAGTTTGAGGTTGGCTCCAGGGATTCCGAGCTGGATCTCGGGCGTCGAGATCAAGCCATTCACCACCGCCAAGATGTCCCTCTCCAAAGGTATTGACGCCACATCACTAGATCTTGTTTTAACCCATGTATTAGGATTATACTTTCCATCCTTATCTATTGTAGTATCACATTTTGTCATTTTTTTATTAGGGCATAAAAGTTTGAAATCGCATATGGCCATTTCTTAATGGGGTTAAATATTTTCTTATATTGTTAAAGCTTTAGATATATGGTTAAATCAAAGCCCGGTGAGGACCTATGACCATACCCGCTAGTTGCATCCGGGGTGTGACGTCCATACACACATGTGTAGCATATTATGGTGAATGATACTAGGTCCATCACCAAGTGTGAACCTGGCTCGCCCCTTGGCCATAGGTAGCACCAAACCAGATAATAAGCCATTCTGCAATAGGCGTTTCCTATTTTCACATGGTTTACACTCTTACATTTCCTGGTTTCATTCGGTTTAAAATGTCTTGAACACACTTTTTGGAAATCATGAATATATTTACTAAGTGTCACGTACATTTTTCTTGAATGGTATAAATAATTTTATTTTTCAATTACGTGAAGATTTTTTAACACTACACAATTCTTCGACCATTCGGGTACCCATGATCATGGAGTTTGAGCCAGGAGGTGGTTAGGAGGAAGGAGGAAATGAAACGCTAATCTGAACACCAGTGGTAGAAAGATTTAGTACGGTAGTGTGAATCCAATCCTTGGGGAGACATGAGGTGTATAAAATAAACATCCAATGCTTTTGTCTGATTTAACATGATTGTGAATGGTCGCATAGGGTAGCGTTTTGATGTGTGTATATCATATGCTTGCCTTTTTCCAGAGCAGGTGTGTCGTACAATCTTGAGCAAGAAAAATGCTTGGTACCAAGAAAGAAAGTCAATGGCACATCCATTAAATTTAAAGGGCAATACTAGAAATACCCCTTCTTTCAAGGGGCCAACGCACAAGATTCCTTCAGTTGAAACACTTGCTTCTGGAACCACCTTGTTCCTTCCGCCTGTCGCGTAGCTCCTCACTAGTGTGTGGGCCCTACCAGACGGCCTCTTGCTTAGGGGTCACCATTTTTTCGACCAACGTGTATATATGGGACTATCCTCGCCACCATGTGCCAACCTACACATTCGCTCCCATGTTTCATTAAAAACTCTACCCATTTACGAATTTAGGGGAGGCTGCTACCTCCTAGTGACTACAACGAGGTACTAGCGGCCATGTGCGGTGGAGGGATTTGAACATGCGCGCGGTGACACGGAGGGTGACGAAGCTAAAACTGTGGCCAAGAAGAAGAATGCCCGACGAGGGGGTGGCGGGGGTCGGCGCTTTGCAAGGCTTGACGTGCTTGGGGTTGGGCTTTATATGGAGTATGAAGATGTGGACTTTGAAGAGTTTTTGAGGTTGGCTTCAGGGACTCTAACTTGGGGCTTGGGCATGGCGGGATGGCAAAGGAGGACGATGACGATGAGCTCATCAAGACCAAGCCATTCGCCATCGCCAAGAGGTCCCTCTCCAAAGGTATCAATGCCACATCACTAGATCTTGTTTTAATTCGTCTATTAGAATTATACTTCCATCCTTTTCTATTGTAGTATCACATTTTTCTCATTTTTAGGTAGGGCACAAAAGTTTGCCATCGCATATGGCTATGTTTTAGGGATAATTAGATTTATGCCCCTAGTTGTGTCCCACTCGTCTGTTTTACCCCTAATTCCCAAAAGTCACTGGTTCTGTCCAAGTCACTTTGCTCCTATTATGCTTTTGCCCTTTGACCGTTTGACCATCAGTTTGAAAACTTCATAACTAATTCATACTAAATCAGAAAAATTCAAATAAGATACCAAAATGTTCAGAAAAACATCACCTATGTGTCAGTGTCATTTGCATTCATGAAAAAAGTGTTGGAAAGTGCCCATCTGAGTTTTAGCTCTTATGCTACCACCATGAATAGTAAAATCTAAAAAAGTTCAAAAAAAATAAAAAAAAATTGGTGGCAAAGAATGGCAAATGTTTTAAGTGGGTGCCAAGTTTCATCAGGGAATAACATTCGTGGGTGCCGTGGCAAAAAAGACAATCAGCACTCCAAAATAGATTATTTTTTTGCCACGACTTCCACGAATGTCGTTCCCTAATGAAACTTGGCAAGCACTTAGAACATTTGTTGTTCTTCGCCACCATATTTTTTTTGAATTTTTTGAATTTTTTTAGAGTTCACTATTCATGGTGGTATCAAAAGAGATAAAACTCGGATGTGCACTTTCCAACACTTTTTTCATGAATGCAAATGACACTGACATATAGGTGATGTTTTTCTGAACATTTTAGTATCTTATTTGCATTTTTCTGATTCAGTATGAATTAGTTATGAAGTTTTCAAACTGACGGTCAAACGGTCAAACGGCAAAAGCGTAAGAGGAGCAAAGTGACTTGGACAGAACCGGTGACTTTTGGGAATTAGGGGTCAAACAGACGAGTGGGACACAACTAGGGGCATAAATCTAATTATCCCTATTTTTTAAGGGGGTTAAATATTTTCTTATGTTATTAAAGCTTTAAATATATGGATAGATCATAACCCGAGGTGGAGCTAGGACCAGACACCCTATAGTTGCGTCTGGGGTGTGACGTCCATACACACATGTGTAGCATACTATGGTGAACTATACTAGGTCCATCGCCAAGTGTGAATCTAGCTCCCTTGGCTATAAGTAGCCCCAAACCAGATAATAAGCTTGTCGGCAAGAGGAGTTTCCAATTTTCACATGGTTTAGACTCTTACATCTCCTGGTTTCATTCTGTTTACACTTGTATGTTTTCTGATTTCATGCGTACACTCCTTTTCCCTCTCTAGGTACATCGGCGACACAAATTTATGTGTTGATCCATAGATAGCTATGTAAGTTATACATCAACCTACCCCGAAAGACCACTCTGAAGTTACATTTTGCCACTTTTAGGTAGGACACAAGGTTGTAATGACGTAATATGTTGAATGTCTTGGATATTTTTTAAAATTTTCTATATATGGTTTACACAATTTTTATGCTATTTGACCATAAAAACTCATGTGTAGATTTTGTATGCAAATTCTGTGGTTTGGCCTAGAGCTGCTGCTTCGTTCATGCATGGGCCAGTCTCATCATCTCAAAAGAAACAAAACCGCTCTCAAATTATTTCTTCTTGGTGCCAAGTAAGACATGAAGTCGTGAAGCAAATTAAATTAGCATGTTATTTAATAAAAGTGTTAAAAATATCTATATACATGGTTAGATCATGAACACATTATAAAAAAAGTGCTTTGTACCAAAGAAAGAAAGTCAATGGTCCATGCATTCAATTTCAAGGGCAATACTAGAAATACCCCTTCTTTCAAGGGGCCAATGTGCAAGATTCCCTGAATTGAAACGCCTGCTTTTGGAACCACCTCGTTCCTTCCGCCTGTCGTGTAGCACCTCACTACTGTGTGGGCCCTACAACACGCCCCCTTGCCTAGGGGTCGTCGTTTTTGCGACCATCGTGTATATATGGGACTGTCCTCGCCCCCATGTGCCAACCTACACAATCGCTCCCATGTGTCATTAGAAACTCTACCTATTTACCAATTTAGGCAAGGCTCCTTCCCCCTAGAAACTACAACTAGGTAGTAGTGGCCATGTGCGGTGGCGGGATCTCAACATGCCCGCGGTGACAAGGAACGTGACGAAGCTAAAGGCGTGGCCGAGAAGAAGAAGGCCTTGTGAGGTGGTGGCAGGGGTCGGCGCTTTGCAAGGCTTGACATGCTTGGGGTCGGGCTTGAGATTGAGTACGAAGATGTGGACTTTGAACAGTTTGAGGTTGGCTCGAGGGATTCTGACTTGGATCTCGGGCATCAAGATCAAGCCATTCGCCTCCATCAAGATGTCCCTCTCCAAAGGTATTGACGCCACATCATTAGATCTAGTTTTAATCCATCTATTAGGATTATACTTTCCGTCCTTGTCTATTATAGTATCACATTTTCTCATTTTTGAGAGGGCATACAAGTTTGAAATCGCATATGGCTATTTTTAAGGGGGTTAAATATTTTCTTATGTTGTTAAAGCTTTAAATATATGGTTAGATCATAGCCCAGGGTGGACCTAGGACCTTACCCGCTAGTTGTGTCTGGGGTGTGACGTCCATACACACATGTGTAGAATACTATGGTGAACTATACTAGGTCCATCGCCATGTGTGAACCTGGCTCCCCCTTGGCTATAGGTAGCACCAAACCAGATAATAAGCCTGTCTGCAATAGGTGTTTCCTATTTTCACATGGTTTACACTCTTATATTTCCTGGTTTCATACAGTTTAAAATGTCATGAACACACTTTTTGAAAATCATCAATATATTTTTGAAGTGTCACGCACATTTTTCTTGAATGTTACAAAAAAAAATTCAATTACGTGAAGCTTTTTTGACACTACATAATTCTTCGACCATGCAGGTACCCATGATCATGGAGTTCGAGCCACAAGGAGGTTAGGACAAAGGAGGAAATGAAACGCTAATCTAAAACACCATTGGTAGAAAGATTTATTACGGTAGTGTGAATCCAATCCTTGGGGAGACATGAGGTCTATTCATTATACATCCAGTGCTTTTGTCTGATTTATCTTGATTACGAATTATGGATAGGATAGCATTTTGAGGAGTGTATATCATGTGCTTAGTTTTTTCCATGGCAAGGGTGTCGTACATACTAAATGCTTGGAACCAAAGAGAGAAAGTCAATTGCCCATGCATTCAATTTCACCGGCAATACTAGAAATGCCCTTCTTTCAAGGGGCCAACCCACAAGATTCCCTGAATTGAAACACTTACTTCCGGAGCCACCTCGTTCCTTCCGCCTGTCAAGTAGCCTCTCACTAGTCGGAGAAACCAGCAGAGAAGGACTCGACGACGGTTGCAGCTGAAGGAAATATGCCCTAGAGGCAATAATAAAGTTCCTCTCGTTTGTGCTCATCCCACGTACGTACACCGTTTTCATTCCACAGCTGTAAAAGTTCTTCAACTAATGGCCTTAGGTACACATCAATGTCGTTACCGGGTTGCTTAGGGCCTTGGATGAGAACTGGCATCATAATGAACTTCCGCTTCATGCACATCCAAGGAGGAAGGTTATACATACATAGAGTCACGGGCCAAGTGCTGTGATTGCTGCTCTGCTCCCCGAAAGGATTATTGCCATCCGCGCTTAAACCAAACCATACGTTCCTTGGGTCACCTGCAAACTCAGCCCAATACTTTCTCTTGATTTTTCTCCACTGCGACCCGTCAGCGGGTGCTCTCAACTTCCCGTCTTTCTTACGGTCCTCACTGTGCCATCGCATCAACTTTGCATGCTCTTCGTTTCTGAACAGACGTTTCAACCGTGGTATTATAGGAGCATACCACATCACCTTCGCAGGAACCCTCTTCCTGGGGGGCTCGTCGTCAACATCACCAGGGTCATCTCGTCTGATCTTATACCGCAATGCACCGCATACCGGGCATGCGTTCAGATCCTTGTACGCACCGCGGTAGAGGATGCAGTCATTAGGGCATGCATGTATCTTCTGCACCTCCAATCCTAGAGGGCATACGACCTTCTTTGCTGCGTATGTACTGTCGGGCAATTCGTTATCCTTTGGAAGCTTCTTCTTCAATATTTTCAATAGCTTCTCAAATCCTTTGTCAGGCATTCTCTGCCTTCCACTGCAGCAATTCCAGTAGGGTACCGAGCTTTGTGTGTTGGGTTACGTAGCAGAAATTCAAAATTTTCTACGCATCACCAAGATCAATCTATGTAGTAATCTAGCAACAAGGGGAAGGGGAGTGCATCTACATACCCTTGTAGATCGCGATGCGGAAGCGTTGCAAGAACGTGGATGAAGGAGTCGTACTCGTAGCGATTCAGATCGCGGTTGATTCCGATCTAAGCACCGAAGAACGGTGCCTCCGCGTTCAACAGACGTGCAGCCCGGTGACGTCTCCCACGCCTTGATCCAGCAAGGAGAGAGGGAGAGGTTGGGGAAGACTCCGTCCAGCAGCAGCACGACGGCGTGGTGGTGATGGAGGAGTGTGGCAATCCTGCAGGGCTTCGCCAAGCACCGCGGGAGAGGAGGAGGAAGAGGGGTAGGGCTCTGCCATGAGGGAGATGTGTTCTCTTCTCTATGGCAGCCCCAAAACCCCAATATATATAGGGGAGGGGGAGGGCTGCGCCCCCATCTAGGGTCCCCCCCCCAAGGGGTGCGGCCAGCCCTAGATGGGGCTTGGGGGTGGCCAAGGGGGGGAGAGAGGGGGGCGCCCCACTAGATGGGCCTTAGGCCCATCTGAGCCTAGGGTTTCCCCCTTCCCCCCTTTCCTGCACCCTGGGCCTCTTGTGGGGGGGCGCACCAGCCCACCTGGGGCTGGTCCCCTCCCACACTTGGCCCACGCAGACCTCTGGGGCCAGTGGCCCCACCTGGTGGACCCCCAGGACCCTCCCGGTGCTCCTGGTACGTTACCGATAGCAATCGAAACTTTTCCGGTGACCAAAACAGGACTTCCCATATATAAATCTTTACCTCCGGACCATTCTGGAACTCCTCGTGACGTCCGGGATCTCATCCGGGACTCCGAATAACATTCGGTAACCACATACAAACTTCCTTTATAACCCTAGCGTCATCGAACCTTAAGTGTGTAGACCCTACGGGTTCGGGAACCATGCAGACATGACCGAGACGTTCTCCGACCAATAACCAACAGCGGGATCTGGATAACCATGTTGGCTCCCACATGTTCCACGATGATCTCATCGGATGAACCACGATGTCAGGGATTCAATCAATCCCGTATTCAATTCCCTTTGTCTATCGGTATGTTACTTGCCCGAGATTCGATCGTCGGTATCCCGATACCTTGTTCAATCTTGCTACCGGCAAGTCTCTTTACTCGTTACGTAACACATCATCCCGTGATCAACTCCTTGGTCACATTGTGCACATTATGATGATGTCCTACCGAGTGGGCCCAGAGATACCTCTCCGTTTACACGGAGTGACAAATCCCAGTCTCGATTCGTGCCAACCCAACAGACACTTTCGGAGATACCTGTAGTGCACCTTTATAGCCACCCAGTTACGTTGTGATGTTTGGTACACCCAAAGCATTCCTACGGTATCCGGGAGTTGCACAATCTCATGGTCTAAGGAAATGATACTTGACATTAGAAAAGCTTTAGCAGACGAACTAGACGATCTTGTGCTAGGCTTAGGATTGGGTCTTGTCCATCACATCATTCTCCTAATGATGTGATCCCGTTATCAACGACATCCAATGTCCATGGTCAGGAAACCGTAACCATCTATTGAGCTAGTCAACTAGAGGCTTACTAGGGACACGGTGTTGTCTATGTATCCACACATGTATCTGAGTTTCCTATCAATACAATTCTAGCATGGACAATAAACGATTATCATGAACAAGGAAATATAATAATAACCAATTTAGTATTGCCTCTAGGGCATATTTCCAACAGTCTCCCACTTGCACTAGAGTCAATAATCTAGTTCACATCACCATGTGATTAACACTCACAGGTCACATCACCATGTGACCAACATCCAAGGAGTTTACTAGAGTCAACAATCTAGTTCACATCACTATGTGATTAACACTCAAGGAGTTCTGGTTTGATCATGTTATGCTTGTGAGAGAGGTTATTAGTCAACGGGTCTGAACCTTTCAGATCCGTGTGTGCTTTACGAATATCTATGTCATCTTGTGGATGCTACCACGCGCTATTTGGAGCCATTTCAAATAATTGCTCTACTATACGAACCCGGTTTACTACTCAGAGTCATCCGGATTAGTGTCAAAGTTCGCATCGACGTAACCCTTTACGACGAACTCCTTTTCACCTCCATAATCGAGAAAATTCCTTAGTCAACTAGATACTAAGGATAAGTTCGACCGCTGTCATGTGATCCATTCCCGGATCACTATTGTACCCCTTGACCAACTCATGGCAAGGCACACTTCATGTGCGGTACACAGCATAGCATACCGTAGAGCCTACGTCTAAAGCATAGGGGACGACCTTCGTCCTTTCTCTCTTCTGTCGTGGTCAAGCTTTGAGTCTTACTCAATTTCACACCTTATAACACAGCCAAGAACTCCTTCTTTGCTGATCTATTTTGAACTCTTTCAAAATCATGTCAAGGTGTGCGTTCTTTGAAAGTATCATCAGGCGTCTTGATCTATCTCTATAGATCTTGATGCCCAATATGTAAGCAGCTTTATCCAGGTCTTCCTTTGAAAAACTCCTTTCAAACAACCCTTCATGCTTTCCAGAAATTTTACATCATTTCGGATCAACAATATGTCATTCACATATAGTTATCAGAAATGTTGTAGCGCTCCCACTCACTTTATTGTAAATACAAGTTTCTAACAAACTTTGTATAAACCCAAAAACTTTGATCACTCCATCAAAGCGTATATTCTGACTCCGAGATGCTTGCTCTAGTCCATGGAAGGATCGCTGGAGCTAGCATACCTTTTTGCATCCTTAGGATCGACAAAACCTTTCTGATTGTATCACATACAACCTTTCCTTACGAAAACTGGTAAGGAAACTTGTTTTGACATCCATCTGCCAGATTTCATAAATGCAGCTAATGCTAACATGATTCCGACGGACTTAAGCATCGCTACGGATGAGAAAATCTCATCGTAGTTAACTCCTTGAACTTGTGAAAATACTCTATGCCACAAGTCGAGCTTCATAGACGGTAACATTACCGTCCACGTCCGTCTTCTTCTCAAAGTTCCATTTATCTCGGATTTCATGGCTTATAACCATTTGTCGGAATATGGGCCCACCATCGCTTCTCCATAGCTCGTAGGTTCAGTATTGTCCAACAACATGATATCTCAGACAGGATCATGTACCACTCTGAAGTAGCACGCATCCTCTTCGTCCTACGAGGTTTGGTAGTGACTTGATCCGAAGTTTCATGATCACTATCATAAGCTTCCACTTCAATTGGTGTAGGTGCCACAGGAACAACTTCCTGTGCCCTGCTACACACTAATTGAAGTGACGGTTCAATGACCTTGTCAAGTCTCCACCATCCTCCCACTCAATTCTTTCGAGAGAAACTTTTCCTCGAGAAAGGACCCATTTCTAGAAGCAATTACTTTTGCTTCCAGATCAGAAATAGGAGGTATACCCAACTGTTTTTGGGTATTCTATGAAGACGCATTTATCCGCTTTGGGTTCGAGCTTATCAGCCTGAAACCTTTTCACATAAGCATCGCAGCCCCAAACTTTTAAGAAACGACAACTTAGGTTTCTCTAAACGGTGTCGTCTCAACGGAATTGCGTGGTGCCCCTTTTAAAGTGAATGCGGTTGTCTCTAATGCCTAACCCATAAACGATAGTGGTAATTCGATAAGAGACATCATGGTATGCACCATAACCAATAGGGTGCAGTTATGATGTTCGGACACACCATCACACTATGGTGTTCCAGGCGGTATTAATTGTGAAACACTTTCCACAATGTCTTAATTGTGTGCCAAACTCGTAACTCATATACTCATCTCTATGATCATATCACAGACATTCTATCCTCTTGTCACGACGATCTTCAACTTCACTCTGAAATTACTTGAACCTTTCAATAATTCAGACTTGTGTTTCATCAAGTAAATACACTCAGCATCTACTCAAATCATCTGTGAAGTAAGAACATAACGATATCCACTGCATGCCTCAGCACTCATTGGACTGCATACATCAAAATGTATTACTTCCAATAAGTTGCTCTCTTGTTCCATCTTACTGAAAACGAGGCCTTTCAGTCATCTTGCCCATGTGGTATGATTTGCATGTCTCAAGTGATTCAAAATCAAGTGAGTCCAAACGATCCATCTGCATGGAGTTTCTTCATGCATATATACCAATAGACATGGTTCGCATGTCTCAATCTTTTCAAAAACGACTGAGTCCAAAGATCCATCTACATGGAGCTTCTTCATGCGTTCTATACCAATATGACTCAAATGGCAGTGCCACAAGTATGTGGAACTATCATTACTATTTTATATCTTTTGGCACAAACATGTGTATCACTACGATCGAGATTCATTTTAGGTGCAAGACCATTGAAGGTATTATTCAAATAAACAGAGTAACCATTATTCTCCTTAAATGAATAACCGTATTGCAATAAACATAATCCAATCATGCTCAACGCAAACACCAAATCTCGATGGTAGAGGGAGCATGTGATGCTTGATCACATCAACCTTGGAAACACTTCCAACACATATCGTCATCTCACCTTTAGCTAGTCTCCGTTTATTCCGCAGCTTTTATTTCGAGTTACTAACACTTAGCAACTGAACTGGTATCTAATACCCTGGTGCTGCTAGGAGTACTAGTAAAGTACACATTCATATAACGTATATCCAATATACTTCTGTCGACCTTGCCTGCCTTCTCATCTACCAAGTATCTAGGGTAGTACTGCTTCAGTGACCGTTCCCCTCATTACAGAAGCACTTAGTCTCGGGTTTGGGTTCAATCTTGGGATTCTTCACTAGAGCAGCAAATGATTTGCTGTTTCATGAAGTATCCCTTTTGCCCTTCTAGAAACTAGTGGTTTTACTAACCATCAACAATTGATGCTCCTTCTTGATTTCTACTTTCGCGGTGTCAAACATCGCGAGTTGCTCAAGGATCATCATGTCTATCCCTGATATGTTATAGTTCATCACGAAGCTCTAATAGCTTGGTGGCAGTGACTAAGGAGAACCATCACTATCTCATCTGGAAGATTAACTCCCACTCGATTCAAGTGATTGTAGTACTCAGACAATCTGAGCACATGCTCAACGATTGAGCTTTTCTCCCTTAGTTTGCAGGCTTAAGAAAGTTGTCAGAGGTCTCATACCTCTTGACGTGGGCACTAGTCCGAAATCCCAATTTCAGTCTTCGGAACATCTCATATGTTCTGCGACGTTTCAAAAAACCGTCTTTGGTGCCACAATTCTAAACCGTTAGCATTACTCACCGAACTATCACGTAGTCATCAAAACGTGTATGTCAGATGTTTCGCAACATCTACAGACGACGCTGAGGTTCAGCACACCGAGCGGTGCATTAAGGACATAAGCCTTCTGTGCAGCAATGAGGACAATCCTCAGTTTACGGACCCAGTCCGCATAATTGCTACTACCAACTTTCAACTAAATTTTCTCTAGGAACATATCTTAAACAATAGAACTAAAGCGTATGACATAATTTGCAAAGACCTTTTGACTATGTTCATGATAATTAAGTTCATCTGATTAATGAACTCCCACTCAGATAGACATCCCACTAGTCATCTAAGTGATACATGATCTGAGTCAAACTAGGCCGTGTCCGATCATCACGTGAGACGGACTAGTCATCATCGGTGAACATCTCCATGTTGATCGTATCTACTATACGACTCATGTTCGACCTTTCGGTCTCTTGTGTTCCGAGGCCATGTCTGTACATGCTAGGCTCGTCAAGTTAACCTAAGTGTTTCGCATGTGTTCCGAGGCCATGTCTGTACATGCTAGGCTTGTCAACACCCGTTGTATTCGAACGTTAGAATCTATCACACCCGATCATCACGTGGTGCTTCGAAACAACGAACCTTCGCAATGGTGCACAGTTAGGGGGAACACGTCTCTTGAAATTTTTAGTGAGGGATTATCTTATTTATGCTACCGTCGTTCTAAGCAAATAAGATGTAAACATGATAAACATCACATGCAATCAAATAGTGACATGATATGGCCAATATCATTTTGCTCCTTTGATCTCCATCTTCGGGGCACCATGATCATCTTTGTCACCGGCATAACACCATGATCTCCATCATCATGATCTCCATCATTGTGTCTTCATGAAGTTGTCACGCCAACGATTACTTCTACTTCTATGGCTAACGCGCTTAGCAATAAAGTAAAGTAATTTACATGGCGTTATTCAATGACACGCAGGTCATACAAAAAATAAAGACAACTCCTATGGCTCCTGCCGGTTGTCATACTCATCGACATGCAAGTCGTGATTCCTATTACAAGAATATGATCAATCTCATACATCACATATATCATTCATCACATCTTCTGGCCATATCACATCACATAGCACATGCTGCAAAAACAAGTTAGACGTCCTCTAATTGTTGTTGCAAGTTTTTACGTGGCTTGTATAGGTTTCTAGCAAGAACGTTTCTTACCTACGTAAAACCACAACGTGGTGTGCCAATTTCTATTTACCCTTCATAAGGACCCTTTTCATCGAATCCGTTCCGACTAAAGTGGGAGAGACAGACACCCGCTAGCCACCTTATGCAACTAGTGCATGTTAGTCGGTGGAACCTGTCTCACGTAAGCGTACGTGTAAGGTCGGTCCGGGCCGCTTCATCCCACAATGGCGCCGAAACAAGATAAGACTAGTAGCGGCAAGAAGAATTGGCAACATCTACGCCCACAACTGCTTTGTGTTCTACTCGTGCATAGAAACTACGCATAGACCTAGCTCATGATGCCACTGTTGGGTTACGTAGCAGAAATTCAAAATTTTCTACGCATCACCAAGATCAATCTATGGAGTAATCTAGCAACGAGGGGAAGGGGAGTGCATCTACATACCCTTGTAGATCGCGATGCGGAAGCGTTGCAAGAACGCCGATGAAGGAGTCGTACTCGTAGCGATTCAGATCGTGGTTGATTCCAATCTAAGCACCGAAGAACGGTGCCTCCGCGTTCAACACACGTGCAGCCCGGTGACGTCTCCCACGCCTTGATCCAGCAAGGAGAGAGGGAGAAGCTGGGGAAGACTCCGTCCAGCAGCAGCACGACGGCGTGGTGGTGATGGAGGAGTGTGGCAATCCTACAGGGCTTCGCCAAGCACCGCGGGAGAGGAGGAGGAAGAGGGGTAGGGCTGCGCCATGAGGGAGATGTGTTCTCTTCTCTATGGCAGCCCCAAAACCCCAATATATATAGGGGAGGGGGAGGGCTGCGCCCCCATCTAGGGTTCCCCCCCCCCCAAGGGGTGCGGCCAGCCCTAGATGGGGCTTGGGGGGCGGCCAAGGGGGGAGAGAGGGGGCGCCCCACTAGATGGGCCTTAGGCCCATCTGAGCCTAGGGTTTCCCCCTTCCCCCCTTTCCTGCGCCCTGGGCCTCTTGTGGGGGGGCGCACCAGCCCACCTGGGGCTGGTCCCCTCCCACACATGGCCCACACAGCCCTCTGGGGCCGGTGGCCCCACCTGGTGGACCCCCGGGACCCTCCCGGTGGTCCCGGTACATTACCGATAGCAATCGAAACTTTTTCGGTGACCAAAACAGGACTTCTCATATATAAATCTTTACCTCCGGACCATTCTGGAACTCCTCGTGACGTCCGGGATCTCATCCGGGACTCCGAACAACATTCGGTAACCACATACAAACTTCCTTTATAACCCTAGCGTCATCGAACCTTAAGTGTGTAGACCCTACGGGTTCGGGAACCATGCAGACATGACCGAGACGTTCTCCGGCCAATAACCAACAGCGGGATCTGGATACCCATGTTGGCTCCCACATGTTCCACGATGATCTCATCGGATGAACCACGATGTCGGGGATTCAATCAATCCCGTATTCAATTCCCTTTATCTATCGGTATGTTACTTGCCCGAGATTCGATCGTCGGTATCCCGATACCTTGTTCAATCTCGTTACCGGCAAGTCTCTTTACTCGTTCCGTAACACATCATCCCGTGATCAACTCCTTGGTCACATTGTGCACATTATGATGATGTCCTACCGAGTGGGCCCAGAGATACCTCTCCGTTTACACGGAGTGACAAATCCCAGTCTCGATTCGTGCCAACCCAACAGACACTTTCGGAGATACCTGTAGTGCACCTTTATAGCCACCCAGTTACGTTGTGACGTTTGGTACACCCAAAGCATTCCTACGGTATCCGGGAGTTGCACAATCTCATGGTCTAAGGAAATGATACTTGACATTAGAAAAGCTTTAGCAGACGAACTAGACGATCTTGTGCTAGGCTTAGGATTGGGTCTTGTCCATCACATCATTCTCCTAATGATGTGATCCCGTTATCAACGACATCCAATGTCCATGATCAGGAAACCGTAACCATCTATTGATCAACGAGCTAGTCAACTAGAGGCTTACTAGGGACACAGTGTTGTCTATGTATCCACACATGTATCTGAGTTTCCTATCAATACAATTCTAGCATGGACAATAAACGATTATCATGAACAAGGAAATATAATAATAACCAATTTATTATTGCCTCTAGGGCATATTTCCAACATTGTGTTGCCATCTTCGCAATTGGAGTGCAACCCTTTTTTGTGATCCTCTAACATGCGATCGAACTTCAGCTTCTCCTTTTGACTTTCGCATTGCGTCCTTGTATCGACAATGACCCGGCGGAGATCATCATCATCGGGCACTGGTTCCTCTTGATCTTCAGCAGCTTCCCCCGTTGCAGCATCATTGGGCACATCGTCTGGTTCCTCTTGATCTTCAGCAGCTTCCCCCGTTGCAGCATCACCGTATTCAGGAGGCACATAGTTGTCATCGTCCTCTTCTTCTTCGTCGTCTTCCATCATAACCCCTATTTCTCCGTGCCTCGTCCAAACATTATAGTGTGGCATGAAACCCTTGTAAAGCAGATGGGTGTGAAGGTCCGGTCAGAGTAAGACTTCGTATTCCCACATTTAGGGCATGGACAACACATAAAACCATTCTGCTTGTTTGCCTCAGCCACTTCGAGAAAATCATGCACGCCCTTAATGTACTCGGAGGTGTGTCTGTCACCGTACATCCATTGCCGGTTCATCTGCGTGCATTATATATAATTAAGTGTGTCAAAAACCATTACAGAACATCATGAATAGATAATTAAGTGACCAAATTAATAGAAGTTCATCATCACATTAAAACCAAAGCACATACATAGTTCTCATCTAACAACATATAGCTCTCCAGAGCATCTAATTAATTAAACCATAAATTGAAACTATGTAAAACATTTTAATGCGAGAACAAATGCGATCATAATCGCAACCAAGGTAACAATTGATCCAATGGCATAATGATACCAAGCCTCGGTATGAATGGCATATTTTCTAATCTTTCTAATCTTTAAGCGCATTGCATCCATCTTGATCTTGTGATCATCGACGACATCCGCAACATGCAACTCCAATATCATCTTCTCCTCCTCAATTTTTTTTATTTTTTCCTTCAAGAAATTGTTTTCTTCTTCAACTAAATTTAACCTCTCGACAATAGGGTCGGTTGGAATTTCCGGTTCACATACCTCCTAGATAAATAAAATCTATGTCACATTGGTCGGCATAATTTTCATAAACAATAAATGAACCAATAGTTATAAAGATAATACCACATCCGAATCATAGACAGGACGAGGGCCGACGGGGGCGGATACCAAAACCATCGCACTATATAATAACAAGCAATAAAATAGTAAGAAAAGTAGACAAGTATCTATCGAAAGTAAGAATTTTTTCTTTCAGAAAGAAGATACGAACAAGAGGCTCACCACGGTGGTGCCGGCGACGAGATCGGCGCGGGCGATCGACGGCGGTGAAGACGGGAATGGGACGTGACGGGCCGCTAAACCTAGACAAATCTCGAGGAAAATGGAGCTTTGAGGTCGAGCTTCGAGACGAGAAAGCTTAACTAGTGTGGCTCGGGCATTTCATCGAACACCTCGTGTGCATAGGAGGTGAGGTAGAGCACCACAAAGCCCTCCCCTCGCCAGCCAGAGAAAAACAGAGCACTGGAGTGCTCTGCTCGCGAGCGGGGGGTATATATAGGCACCTCATTGGTCCCGGTTCGTGGCATGAACCGGGACTAAAGGGCAGCCTGTGGTCCCAGTTCAAGCCACCGACCGGGACCAATGGTGGTGGGCCAGGAGCGAGGCCCATTGGTCCCGGTTCGTCCCACCAACCGGGACCAAAGGAGCCAGACGAACCGGGACCAATGCCCCCACGAGGCTCGGCAGGCCCCTGGCCTCACGAACCGGGACCAGTGCCCCCATGGGTCCCGGTTCTGGACTGAACCGGGACTAATGGGCTGACCCGGCCTGAACCAAAGCCCTCTTTTCTACTAGTGAGCAGAGAGCAGGGGCTGCGAGTCCGCCGGCTCGAGAGGAATCGAGCAGCGGGGGCTGCGGATCCGGACGGGACCGAGCACGAAAGACGACGAGCAGGGGCGACCGGAGACGAGGAAGACTAGGGACGAAGCTAGCGGTGGTGGCGGCTAGAGTGGTGAACGCACGGAGTTGCATCATGCGGGAGAGGCCAACCTAGCATCTGATACCATGTTGGATAATGAGCAACTAGTATTCACTGAGGGCCAAAGGCCAATACATATACATATACATATGTGGTAAAGTGCAGGAAACCTCTTATATAATGAGATATACAGAAAAAGGACTATACACATCTAACAATTATGAACCGAGGACACTAACCGAATATTTTGTAAAGACAAATCACACTCCTGTATAAAAAATGGCTTCCAAAATAGTCATAGGACATACTAGCAGACATGTTGTGAAAGAAGTCAAATAATGCTAGTTTTTTGGGGCACATAATGAACATAGATACTTGCAGTGACTTGGTGAACTACCAGTGAAAGTAAAAATATGTTTGTGTACTACAATTCTTGATCTAGATGAACATGTGCTTACAGTTATTATTATTGTTTCTTGTAAAAGCTATACTAGTACTTTACAGAGGGTGTTTCAGCACAAGGGACAATTAAACTTCTTGTTATTATTATTTCTTGTAAAACCTATACCACCCTATATAATTCCCTGCAGGTAAAAGACTCAGCATGAACCTCCAGCATTTGCTGTATATGTAAAGGGCATGCGTGTTAACTAGCAGACAGTTCTGAATTTGTGCAAGAAGTGCAAGGACGCTCTTTACCGGTAATTTTCCCAGTGCTGACCTGTACTAGTCAAGTACACTATGATACATACTCCATAAGACAAATTACAATTGGATTCTACAAAACACTTGGCAAATACAGAAAATCATGTGTACAAAGTATAACCAAACAAAATCCATTGTTTATTGTTCATACTACATATCCAGAATGAGATTTCAGGAAGTTTTGGATGTACACGTACACATAAAGTAGATGTATGACTAGCGATTTTTCCTTGGGACGGACTACAGCTTGAATATTACAGACCTCCCGTACGGATGGAATAATGAAAAGGCAACGGTGGCCCAGAATGCCAAAATAAACCCGGCAGCCATGACGATGTATAGGATTGGGTCACCAGACGTCTCACCCACATCTTCCTCCGCCACGGGATCTGGACCAGGAGTGCACATGTTCCCCTGTGTAATCATGTGGAGGTTGGTGTTGGCTAGGTAGCTGTCCATGCCGAATGAGCCAAGCTGACCAGAGTTCGGTATACATCCTGACAAGTTGTTGTATGCCACAGAGAACACCCCCAATGAACATAACCGCGTTAGCTGCCAAGGTACTGGTCCACTCAGCTCATTGTGTGAGAGGTCCAAACTTTCTATCTCCTCCATGCCGCCAAAGGTGGTCGGTATCGGGCCAACAAAGGAATTGTATGACAGGTTAAGGGATTTTATATGGCTCATATTTCCTAGCTCCCAAGGAATTTCTCCATGCAGCATGTTCGCAGATAGGTCAATGCCGGACATTGAAACGAAGAAACTTTGACCATATGTGTACAGATTCCCTTTGGTAGTAAAGCTGAAGCCTCTCAAGTCATAAGGACTGCCAAGTGAGTCCAATGAACCCCCATATACTGAATGAAACATTTGATCGTCCGTGTCACCTTTGAAAAAGAAATTACCAATACATGAGGGTAATGAACCTGAAAGCTTGTTATGAGACAAGTCAATTATCCTCAAGTGCAGGAGTTCACACAAGTTTGGAGTGATCTGCCCTTCAAACTCATTTCCGCCCAAGGAAAGCAGCCTAATGTTATCAAGATAACGTATCCAATGGAGGTTGCCTGCGAACTGATTGTTTCTGATATCCAAAGAAATCAGACTTGATATGTTGAAGAAGGGATAAGAGATATGGCTAGATAAGGAATTCCCAGAGAGGTTAAGGAAGTGGAGCAACATGCAGCTGCAGTTCGGTACGGACCCTGTAAGATTATTGCTTGATATATCTAAAAGTTCAAGGCTTGTGAGGCCACAAATTTGTGGATGAATTTTGCCGGTTATACGGTTGCCAGCAAGATTCAGGACTTTCAACGAAGACATATTCCACAATGATGTATCAAGTTTGCCAGATAACTCGTTATCATGCAAATCAATGACCTTTAAAAGCCCTCCTGAGAGATTACGAGGCACTGTCCCTTCGAATTTGTTACCATCCAGGTATAGTTCCAACATAATGGACAGGTTATTCATCCCACCAAAAATCAGACCACCAAGCTTGTTGTTTGAGACCTTTAAGGTCATTAGTAAGGGATAATTAGTGAACACACAAGCTGGAACTTCCCCAGAAAAATTGTTCTTTGATAGGTCTAAAATTACCATGATCCGGATCTCACACAACGAAGTTGGTATGTGCCCAAAGAAGTTGTTATTAGAAAAATCCAGAACATCCAACGCTGGAAACATTGAACTGATGTTGGCTGGCATCTGTCCTGTGATATGGTTCATGTGTAAGTCGATAATCTGGAGAGAAGATTGGGTATGCCATATTGGGTGTAGCGATCCAGTTAGCGAGTTATTTCCAAGATGCAGTTCTTGTAGTGTTGCTTCCTTTGTAAACAACCAATTTGGCATGCTACCTGACAAGTTATTGTTGGACAAGTCAAGCACCTCTAAATGACGTTGCATGCGTAAAAACCGTGGTTCTGCAATAATCCTCTTGTCAAGATCACAACCAGAGAGCAATAGCTGTTTCAACTGGAAAGGAGGTGTCCCGCCAAGAATATTGACATCAACAACTAGGTTAGCATTGCCTGAAAGGTCTATTACTTCTAGCTTTGTGAGGCTTCCAAGCCAAGTGAAAGAAAGCCTACCACTCAAATTGTTTTGGGAAAACTGAAGACTCTTAAGTGACAATGAAATATTCAAAGATGGATTTATAGGAATTGGTCCGCTGAAGAAGTTTGATGAGAGATTCAGCAGTTCAATATGTGGTAGAGAAAACAATAATGCTGGAATGTTTCCATTGAATTGATTGGAACCCAAAGACAATTCTCGCAGGTTCTGGAGATTTTCAAATGCTAATGTTGGAATGCTTCCGCTGAACTGGTTGTAACTCAAATACAAATGCCGTAGGTTCCGGAGATTTTCAAATGCTGTGAGCATAAGAAATCATGCAATAATTAGAAACAGTGGCAACATTATTTAGTGATATAAGTGGGAAATGCTCATTCATTACCTCGTTCGGTCGGAAGAGCTCCACTCATGTTATTACTTTCGAGATTTAAGACTTCAAGTGAAACTGGTTCCAAAGAGAAATTAACAGGAAAACCTCCTTCAAAATTATTGTATGAGAGATCTAGGAACTTCAGATGAGGAAGTGCAAATATTGATGAGACAGGGAGAAATCCGCTGCCAAGCAAACTCAAGTTCCTGATGTTTTTAAAGGCTGTGATGCACGCAAGTAGTATAATTATTACAGGTGCCATGAACAGAAGCATGAAACATGATGTCCCTTTTTCAAATATAAGTAAGAAATTCTTGTTTTTTTTTACCTGTAACCGGGAGATTTCCACTGAGGTCATTATAGCTGAGATCTAAGACTTCAAGTGAGATTGGTCCTGGCGACGAACTAATTGGAATATGCCCATCAAATAAATTTTGTGAGAGATCTAAGATCTTCAGGTGAGGAAGGGCAAATAGCGATGCCGGGAGGTTTCCGTTGAGGCCACTCATAGACATACTCAGTTCTCGCAAGTTTCTAAGATTATTGAAAGCTGCAAAGGAATAGGGATGCGGGAAGGTCAAGGATATATGAAATGTCAATCTTGACCTCAGTGCAAACCATAAGAACAATATGTACCTGCATCTTGAAAACCTCCAGTAATGTTGTTGTTGTTGAGAGCTAAGAGTTCCAGTGAAACACATGCCCCGATAAATTCCAGGGAACCCCCTCCAAGCGAAGCGAGACTGAGGTCAAGATATCGAAGCCTGGGTAGTCCAATCAATCCTGCAGTTGTTTTTGTTACAGCTACAAGAATAAGAAATGACCACACATATGTATTGTTCTCAGAGAGAGTTTGTAATCCAAACGTACCCTCAAAGCTTAGCGAACAGGGAAAATTGAGTGATAGATCTAGGTACCGCAGCTCATGGAACGCAGAAAACACTGACAAGTTTAAATTCCAATGATTATCTGCCTCCGATACATATACAGAGGAAAGGTCGAGATGAGTCACTCGTCGGGTGCTATTGTTGCATGTCACAGTCTTCCACGAGCAGCATTCATCATCATCGTGCCCCCATAGATCAGGCGAAACCATGGAGTGTGCTCTCCTCAGTGAAGACCGGATGTCCATCAGGACAGCCCTCTCCTCCACGGAGCAGGCAGAGGACAAGTGAACCATGGACTGTAATAACAGAAATGTGACCAGAGACAATGATCCCCATGGCAAGCATCTAGTAGTACCCATATCTGGTAATTTGCTTTCCCTTCCCCTGACTGAATACATATATACACACACTTAGGCTGGGCTGTAGTGGATAGACCTTAGAGGGAGGGAAAGATGGTGAGTGATTTGAACGTTATGCCGACATGCAGTTTTCGTCCGCAAAGATTGACTAGGAGTGCAACCTGGCACACACAGTCAGTTTACTTGGACCAAGACTTCACCCATCAATCATCATCCATCATCCACAGAAAATCTTGTCGAAAATATATTTCAAAGCAGCTTTATAAATAAATCCCAAAAGACATACAAGGTGGAGAGGAAATCCTCTTACAAATGACTGCATATATACACTTAGGTTGGGCTGTAGTGGCTAGACCTTAGAGGGACGAAAGATGGTGACTGATTTTAAGGTTGTGCCGACATGCAGTTTTCGTCCGCTAAGTTTGACTAGGAGTGCAACCTGGCACAGTCAGTTTACTTGGACCAATACTTCACCAATCAAAATCATCCACAGATTCCCTGCAGAAAAGAGTCATCATCCATATATCCCCCCACCCATCCCAAAAAAACATCGTCGTGATTTCTTTGAAAGCATTCGCCAGTTAGATGGCCAAATTGGTCAGAGAGAGCATTAGTATATTCAAGTTATAACAACATCATATGAGGACTAAGATAGTCAGGCACACACATATGATTCTTGAGATGACTACCAGGCTCAGGAAATTACTGTATATCTCTCTCTAATCTATCCCTAATAATAAAGTACGGATTGACTTCATAATACGCTTTCTTCTCATGTCATAATACGCTTTTACGATTTGTATAGACAAAATCGTAATATAAACGAGGTGGTACTAATTTTATGGAATTTTTATCCATCGTCTAAGAAAATTTAGTCCGAAGGCCGCTACGCGCCCAACATGCTGGGCCTCAACCTGATGTTCCGCACGCTGCCTCGGCCACATCGTCAAGATGGAAAAACGATTCCTGATGGCCGGCTCCTGCCACCGTCAGGGCGGAAAAAGAATGAAAACTAATCCAATCCACTTGTGAATCAAACTCCCAACCTCGGCTTCCATCTATGGGGAAGTAGCCAGCCGCACGGTACTATGATAGCATGAGATTTGATTTCTATTAGTCCCATATCGCTTCTTTAAATAAAATCAGCCAGGAGAGACCCGATAAATCCCACTCAAAAAGAAAGAAAAGATAACATAGAGGCAAGGAGGGGACAATCCAGACGCGGCGGATGGCGGGATTCGACGGTCGGCAGCCGGCAGGGTGCTCGTGCTGCCGGCGATGAACACACCACACAGAGGCAGGCAGGGAGGGGCCGGGGCGGTGATCGAGGTAGACTATGTCGGCGGCGGCTGCACATCGGGACTGGCGATCAGGAGGGTGCGGTGGCTTGTGTTGATGGGGACGACAGATCCAGAGTGGAGGCCAGCTCCGGACGCGGCGGATGGCGGGGTTCGTCGGTCGGCGGGGTGCTGGACGCTGGTGCTGTTGGCGACGAACACAACACAGAGCAGAGGAACTCAGGTACCAGCAGCACAGTCCGCCACCAGCTTCTCTCTTTCCATGTCACGGACAGCCGCAGACTTTGCGGTTGGGCACGTACTGAGGACTGAAAGAGCGCACGCACGCTGCGGTCGTTTAGGACCCCACACCGGCACGTTGCCGGGACACTTGAGGAGCTGGCCTGCAAAGGCGCAGTACTGTGCGAGCACAGTCGCGCGGCCCTTCTCGATGGCGGCGGAGCCGGCGTCGGCGAAGGCGTACATGGTGGCCATCTGAATCTGGTAGTGGTATGTGATCCTGTTGAGGATGGACAGGGGATGTACTGACGCCTGACAAGACATCGACGGCCAGCGTTGTATACGGTTTAACTCCATGCAATCAAGTTGAATCGTTAAATCGGTGACGAAGAGTTTGCTTGATAGCTGCTTGTGGATTCTCCCGATCAGAGAGAGTACGCTGGTAGTACGAGTTACTCTGTATTTTCATTGGACGGAGCATACGCGGAATGTTGCGACGCCCGCCGGACAATGCGGCGTGTCCGCTTGAACCCGTTTGTGATGATGCAGTCAGCCCTGTGGCAGCTTTGCGGGTTTTTGTTTGACGGCGGAGCGGCGGGATGACCCGTCCATCTTGCAACCTGACGCAAGGGCGCGGCAGGCGCTGCTAGCCGGCGGTGCGGGACGCGGGAGCTGTGGCATGCGGTCGCTGCGCTGTTGAGACGTGGAGGTGGATTGGATTGGGTCTTCCCTGACGAAGACAATCTTCATGGTACCTGATGAAGGCTGTCGCTATAGCTGCATGAGCGCGACCCCAAAAAAATGTAGATGTACATTTTTTTTTTGCGGGAAGAAAAAATGTAGATGTACACGTATGCACAGGACGCTCTTGCTCTTAATGAAAAAACTAACTATACGCATGAGTCTTTGTTTTGCCACAAAGATAATCCTATTTCGGGTACAATGACCAACCAAGATCATGTAAAAAATAGACTTTGTGTCAGAAAATTAAATAAACTCACAATGACAAAATAAATTTTCAATATCTCTAAGAAAAAGAATGAATTTGAGGTAACCTAAATTAATTATTAGCCTCCTTAGATTTCCTCAATTTAAAATTGTACCAGCAAAAATAAGGTTTGAAAATGCAGAAATTTTGTTGGAAATGTCATCAATGAGATTTTGTATAGTAAAAAACTCTCTTATTTTGTGCACAAAGACTACAATTAACATGCTAAAAATCAACACTAGCAGTAGATACACTATAGCTATAAATCTATGTATGAAATAATGCATGTCTTAGTAACTATTTTTGGCACTATTAAAGTTGAATTGTAAATTAAGCTTTCACTGCTTATGCTATTAGTGCTTCACCATATTGAAGTGATGGGCATGTACCCATGGAGTGTCTTAAACAATTATTATTACGCCAATGATTTTATTTCTCCCGTTGCAACGCACGGGCATGTTGCAGTACAGCTCAAGGCAGATCGTAGATTACATGGCTAAGCAGCCCACCTGTTTTTTGTAATTGTTTGTTGTGTTATTTAAATTAAATTGGTTTATGTATTCTGCTGGAGCAGTCACATGTCATACTAATTTCAGAAGAACAATTTCTAATTTAATGGTTAATGTATTGTTGGTCTAAAATGAAAATCCCAAACAAAAACAGAGTCACAATTTGTATTTATGCGACGAATAATGGAAGTTTCAAATGCTAAATTTAAACTAAGATTTTTGGAATAAACTGTTGTCTCTAAAGCTTGTCTCATGTAAGCCATCAACTAAATGTATTATATTAGCATGAATAATTGTTAAGTGCAACCAGTGGTCAGTTTTCTTTGATTTTGAATAAACAAGGTGGGCTATACATTATATGATCTCAGTAGCTTGATTTGAACCCCGTTGCAACGCACGGGCCCTTTTGCTAGTAATAATAAAGCACGGATCGACTTTATCGGGTTCACCGTCACAATACGCTTTCTTCTCATGTCATAATACGCTTTTACAATTTGTATGGACAAAATCGTAATATAAACAAGGTGGCACTAATAATTATGTAAAAATCGTTCAGCGTACGTAAAAATTCCTGCGCTTGGCGTTACACTAGCTTCATGGGCCTTCAGAAGCCCAGTTGGCTCTCTGCGGTGCTGGGGTGTTACTCACACAAGCCATCGATGAGCGCTCCGGGTAGGCCAGCCTGTTTAGCGTTCAGCCATACTCGGTTTCGGAAACCTTCTATGATCTTCCAAGCCGGGGTTTTTTCCGGTTTTGATAACCTTCTAGAAGGTTCTTGAACCGGTTTTTCTTTTTATATTTCTTTTTCGTGTTTATTTTTTTATTTTTTGTTTTTTTATCTTTTTTCTTTTCTTTTTTCTTGATTTTTTCCTTTTTCAACTAATGTTTCAGAAATTTGAGAATGTCCTATTTTTAGTTATTTGTTCAAAAATTTCATAAATTTTACAATTTCAAAAATTGTTTGCTTATTTTCAAATAATGTTCAATTTCAAAAAGTGTTCGCCACGGCGTTGAAGACCCAAGCCGCTTCCCCAGGTAGCCTCGCCAACGATGCCCAGGCAAGCATATGCGGCGGAGGACCAAGGCGCACCGGTGGAGGTTGGTGCTCGAGGGCGTCGCCGACGATGCCTAGGCCGATGCGGCGAAGGGCGCGACGGTGGAGGTGGTGCTCGATAGCGAGCTGGACAGATGTCTGGGCGACGTGCCCGGATTTGGGGACCTCTTGGGTGTTGTAGATGCCGGGTCACCGCGCGTGGGGGAGCCCGATGGTCGGTGATTTGGTCGTGCGACTTGGCCAGCGCCGGTTCCGAGGGCTCAAAGCTCGGGCGAGCTTTGAGCGCGGAGGCGAGGCGGTCGGCCGCGAGCTCGACTTGCCGGACGACGCCGGAGTCCGGGATGTGGGCGAGGATGGCGCCAGATGGCTCACCGACTCGTCCGCAAGGGAATTAACAACCAGCAGAACGCCAGAGAAGCGAGGCATACACGTGATGGTGTGTGTACGTGGCACCGCTTCGATCGTGTTGGGGGTAGTACGTGGTGCCGCTCAACCTCTGATTTATTAATGAATGATCGGTGTGTGTTTACTGGTTGGCGGAGGCTTTTTACTCGAAAGAAACATAGGGAAGTTTTTTATTGACACATGGGAACGGGAATATGTGTGTGTGTCTGTGTTTTAGACAGAGAGCCTGTTGTGTATGTGAAATGTTTATGTTTGGGAGTTGGGACTTTGGGTCAAGTCCAAGTAGTGCAAAAAAAGAATATAATCTTGTAAACCAAGCAACCAACATTCTCCAATAAAATCAACAATGTAAAACCCCACTTTCGTTCGAATATAATAAAATTTATAGAAACAATTCCACTTCGATCTACCACTACTCTTTCCCGATGATAGTGCGAAGCTGAATGAGACTTCGTCGAAGGACATGAATGCATGCAAAGGTTTAAGTGAAGCTTTTTTCAAAACACAGTATAGATGTCGAGCACACAAACACGTACATACACTCTGCCCTATGTACGTACACACATATCATACCCAAGCACCGAGAGATTGCACCGAGAGGTTTTGGAATTGATAAGTCATCACAAGCGCCTCACTATCGACGAGAACGTCGCTTTCAACTGAAAATATTGTGCCTTAATGAGACACCAAAGTGTCAGACGTGGGGTTTAATCCCTGGTTGCATTGGGGTACCACTGCCCTAATAGCCATCCAATGATGTTGCTTGTCATGGTTAAGGCAAAACCGACCGATTCAAGTAACCTTCCCTATTTATTCCGTGTCCACATATCCATGCTCGGTAGTAATGGACATTAAAGGATGATTTGCGTTTCTTCTATTCCTCAGCATGCGCATCCCTACCCCATCGCGCTGCACTGATGGGTGTTTTGGTAGACATTGATGGGTGTTTTGGTAGACATCTCGATTTTCTCTTCCGTTGCAACGCAGCCACCGCCGACGAGGGTGAGAAGGAGAATAAGCGACAACACAAATATGATGCATCGCTAAAATAAAGAAAATATACCTATTGTGGTCTTGAGTGATGGTTGTTGAGTTAAGAGTGTGTGTTGTGTTTTTCTCCCGTTGCAACGCACGGGCTCTTTTGCTAGTAATTAGAAAGTAGGGGGATATCAGTACTACTCCGCAGTGGGCAGTGGCAGCTCGGCGCTGATTAGACAGGCACCGCCGCCATGGCTCAGACGAAGCCCGAGCGCCGCCATCCGCCACCCTAGCCTTGCGTGAGCAGCCGCCGTCGTGCCGGCCGCTGAGGAAGGCGCGCGTGTGCTGCTGGCCCAGTGTCCTTCCCAGGCGCGTGCGTCCGGTCGCCGGCGACGGAAGAAAGTGACCCCCTCCGCCGCATTGCTTTTTTTTTTAGAAACCCCGCCGCATTGCTACTGATGGGCCTCTTCCGCGGTTAGGCCCCTACCTTCTGATTTTGCTGAGCCGCTCCGTCTCCCCCAAGGGAAGGCCCAACACGATCAACTGTGTGTAGTGCTGCCTTCCACACCCTTTCTGCCCCCTACAACCCCGACAAGCCCTAGAGCACCCCGCCGGCCGCCATCGTTACCCACAATGGGGATGTGGAAGTCAATCCCCGGCAAGATGACCAAGCACGACCACGAAGCGGGCTCGTCCTCTGGTTCTAGGGGCCGAGGAGCACCGCCAGCTTCTCCATCTTTTCGGCCGCCACCCCGCCGCGCATCAGGCCGTATGTGAAGGTCGACATCTGTAGGAGGTACTGGGAGATGGGCACACTGCTTCCTTGGCTGGATATGCACCCGCCGCGCATCAGGCCGTATGTGAAGGTCGACATTTGCAGGAGGTACTAGGAGATGGGCACACTGCTTCCTTGGCCGGATATGCACCCGCCGCGCATCAGGCTGTATGCGTGTGTCCGGTTGCCGGCAACGACAGAAAGTGAGTCCCTCCTCCGTCGGGTCGACAACGAGGCCCGATGAATTATTGCTTCATGGGCTTCTTTTTAGCATATGATACTAATGGGCCTCTTCCGTCGTTAGGCCCGTAATACCTTCTGATTTATGCGAGGATTATATCTCACATTAAACGAGCGTTTCTTCCATCTCGCTAAAGCCTTCCTCACGCACTATAGAAGCTGGGTCGGCCCGTTCTCGTTGGGTTCATTCGATCAAGAGAGTTCGCTGGTTCGCACACATCGTGTTTTCTTTTCCTTTTTCTATCTCTTTTCTTCGTTTCTTCACCGTCTTTTCATCGTTTTTCTTCTTTCTTCCCCCGTTTTCACCGATTTTGTTTTTTCTTTGTCTTATTTGTTTCTTTTGTCAGTTTTCATTGGTTTTTTCTTTTTCTTTTTTCATCGGATTTTTCTTGGTTTTCATTGGGTTTCTTCCTTTCTTTCCAGTTTTCACTGTTTTCTTTGTATTTTATTTGTTTCTTTTCTCGGCTTTCATTGGTATTTTTCTTTTCTTTCTTTCTTCATTTTTATTTCTTTCTTTCTTAGATTTCATCTTTTTTTGTTTTTTCATTATTTTTGCATTTGTTTCTTAGGTTTTTTATTTCCTTTTTCTTTGGTTTCTTTTTTGGTTTATATTCTACATTTCTTGTATATGTCCAAAACATTTTTCTAATACATGTTTAATTTTTTCCAATACAAATTTAACATTTTCTTAATATAAGGTCAACATTTTTTCTAATACACATTTTAGACATTTTTGAAATGAAATGTTTGATTAACATGTTTCAAATACAAGATTAAAAAATAATAATACTTTGTCAATATTTTTTCTATACACATTTAACATTTTTCTAAAATCTGATTAACATTATTCAAACACTTGTTCAAGATTTTCCAAATGCTTGATTAATATTTTTATATACATGATAAAAAATCATTATTTTTTAATACATGGTCAACATTTTTTTATACACATTTAACATTTTTCAAATGCTTGATTAACATTTTTCAAATACTTGTTCAACATGTTTTTCCAAATTCTTGATTAACATTTTTATATAGCTGATAAAAAAAATCTTGATTTTTTAATACATGATCAACAACGTTTCTATACACGTTAAATATTTTCTGAATGCTTGATTAACATTTTTCAAATACTTGTTCAACATTTTTCAAATGTTTTTTGTAGAGTGTTTTTTGTAATATATGTATTTAGAATATTTTAAAGTATAAACAAGAGTACAAAAATAAAAGCAAGAAACAAAAACAAAAAAACGTAAAACGGAAAACAGAAAAAAGGTGGTTATGGCCTCCGGCGCTTCTCGGCCGTCCCACTCGGTCTCCCGTTCAGCAAGGTTCCTCCCCTTTCGCTGAAGCTGAACGCGAGATATAGGGGCGCCCTCTGGTTTTTGCTGAGCCGCTTCGTCTCCCCCAAGGGAGGCCCCAACACAATCAACTGTGCAGTGCATGCTGCCACTGCCCATATAACAAATTCTTTTCTTTTTTCTGGTTCGTTTGGTGCGAGCACATTCCCCTGACTTTCCCAAGGGCACCTAGTCATAGTAGACGGGAACCTCCAAAACCTGTCGTTGTTACACAAGAGGTCACCTCGGCATGTCCTATTCCTAGCTACACACGCACGGCAAGCAAGGGCTTGCGATTGCTGCATATGCGTGCGGAGACCGTTTATTACAGTCCAGGGGCGACGCTACCCAACTTGGAGGCTTGTGATGGCGTACTGTACGCCGACGCGTTCGGTGTAGCTCCTCCTGCTCAGTGCTCACTGCTACTCCCAGCTTGTATGCTCACGAAAGCACCCACCCACCTCTTACTTGCGTCGACTCACTCACCTTGATGGGAACAGAAATACAGCATGATGATTTTGCTCATTTTGCGTAGGCCGTGGAGAAGACTTCCGGAGATGAGATTACATCGAATCAGCAGCTCACGACCCGGGAATCATGTGGTCATCTATAGGTGAGAGTGAGGCCAGCCAACAGCCAAGCGCACTTTACATTATCTCTGCTTGCTTGCTTGCTTGCGTCGTGGCCGTAAACTATGCTCGTGTCCAAACAAGCCAATAAATAAACTAGTACGTACATACAGAATAATCACCCCGGAGGGTCCCACCTGAATATGTTACTCAAAGAGTCACGGCAGGCTAATGAATTACCTATGTCCCTGATTTCAATATTGGTGCAACAGCTGGACAACTTAAACGGTACCAGTATTACCCGAATGCTGTCTGTAGTATGTACTCCGTATATCTGGATGGATGGCTGTACTAAATCAGGAGGGGGCCACCAACTGGCCGCATGTCAGAATTTTGTCATCTCATTTGGAGAGGGGCTTGCGACGGCCAATAACCTCTTTGGTTGTCCTTAATGAACCAGATTAGATCCCCACACAAATTAGTGTACTACCAGTACTGTCACCTTGCTTGGTAGTGCACATGCAGACATGCTACTGAACCTCGCCATGGCATGACAGCCGATCCCCTGTCTCACTGGCCGTCACGCTCTGCAGCACGCGAACTAGTTTACTCGCCTCTAGCCGCCGGGGAAATTTCTTAACTCCACATGGCCACAGCAGATCCGTCCGTTATCCTTAGCCCCAACTGGCATCCCCAGGTTTCGTGGGGGAGAAAAGCACGGGATTTTCGTCGCAGAAATCCCGTCCGCGCCGTGCCGTGCCGAGCCAGAGCAAGCGAGCGCGAGGAGATAGAGGCGAGCTACTAGTCCCAGATCAGAGTCGGACAAGGTGATAGTCATTGACTTCCACGCCCAGCCCATCATCCACCTCCCTCCCAATCGGATCCACCCACCCACCCTTCCTCACCTCCCTCCCTATAATTTCTCTTCCCCCGCTCCCAACTGCTTCCCAGTCTGACGCCGTCCCCCTCCTCGGTTGTTCCACCGGCTCACTCCGCTGCCCGCCGCCCCCCTCTGTCCGCCCGCCCGCCGGCGAAGGGTTCGGCGCTTGTTTTTCCGGCGAGCTTGCTCTGGGGCGTGTGGAGGCTGCGGAACATGGCGGGGAAGGGGAAGGGGGAGGAGGTGTACGTGGCGTCGATCGACCAGGGCACCACCAGCACCAGGTTCATCATCTACGACCGCCACGCCAGCCCCGTCGCCTCCCACCAACTCGAGTTCAAGCAGCACTACCCGGAGGCAGGGTAAGCGCCGCGCACCACACCACCCCTTCCCAATTTCGTCTTCTGATCCGTTCCGCGTGCGCATGCCCGTGGAATTTTTGCTCTGTTCGGTTGGTTGGTAGACCCGGACGGAATTAGCGAATTTCTAGTTAAGCTGTGCCGCCTTTTTGGTTGCTACTACGCTCCGGATTTGTCGAGTGCCAAAGTACAGTCCTAACCGTCATGTCTTGTCAGTGGTTCAGGTAGTTTCACACGCTGCTACTGTGTGCTTTTGATGACTCGGTTGTCAATTTAGGTGCTATCTGATGTCACAATTAGGATCAAGTGATCTATGTCTGAAGCTGTACCTTTGAGTGCCAAAGTACAGTCCTAACTGTCATGTCAGTGGATCAGGAGGTTTGCAAGCTACTGTGTGCTTTTGGTGACTCGGTTGCCAATTTAGGTGTGATGTGGTGTCACCATTAGGATCAACCGATTTATGTCTGAAGCTGTACCTTTGTGTCTGTTATATGATCCTTTTTATGTGAGTGCGAAAGTTCAGTCTTAACTGTGAACTCATTCAGTGTTTCAGGTTTGTCCAGTAGGTACTGCGCCCTTTAATCTGAATGATTCGATTGCTAGCTAGGACTAGATGCGATGCCGAAATTAGGATCATGTGCTTCACTTGGTTGATTTGCGATGGCCTCAAGATTTTCTAGTGCTGCATATTAACCAGGATGGTTCACTCATTTTTAAGCACAGCAAGCTACTCTACTGAACTTTTGAACTCTACAGTGTATAGTGTTATGAATAGTTTTGAGATATGATAGATAAATATTGCTTGTTTTCCTAGTAGATACGCATGATAGTTGACTAACTGAGTTAATGGAGTCATGGAAGTCCCAGTCTTGCTTGCTTTACAGGCTATCTCTTAAATTATTTAGATGCGACTGAGACTGCGCACTGACACCCCTTTTCTTACATTAAGAGTTGCTGTGATGCTGTCTTCTAAAATGAGTCGTTGTCCGGAGTACCTAAACCTATGTATGGCTCAGATGGACTGGGAGGCTACTGGATATCATTTCCTACTTCACAATTACAAAAAAGAAGTTGTTAAAGATTGATGTTTTTCTATGAGGGAGCAGTTTGATGTTCTTAACAGTTGTGGCATATGACCAGCCCGACTCTGTTTTGATATTTCATTTTCCTTCTACATGTTCACTGAAAAGGGTTTGATCAACGATCGACCTTGCTTCAAATCTAATACATCTAGTGCTAATTATCTTGATGCACTTTTAGAACTGAAATCTTCTTACTCTCCACTAGACTAAATGTTTCTTACCTGTAAATTGGCTTCTTAAGCAACATAAAGATTCGATTTGTTTAACCCCTGTTTCTGTTTACTAGTCGATATGTGAAAAAGGGTAACATTCCATACCGAACGTTGCTTTATGCTGGGGTATTCTATGCCATTTGATTATGTTCACAGTCTGTAGTGCCATCTTCCTGTGTAAAGCGATGTCAGTTTTCTTCTTGAGTTTGTTTTACTGTTGTTTGCCACCCCTTAACTTCGCAGCTAGGAGATGACTTCTAACTTTGTTCATCTTTGTACTGATGTGAACTAAAAGATGGGTCGAGCATGATCCTATGGAGATCATCGAGAGTGTGAAGGTCTGCATGGCAAAGACACTCGAAAAAGCTGCAGCCAATGGACTTAATGTGGATGCTGGTTTGAAGGCCATTGGAATCACAAATCAGAGGGAGACCACCGTTGTGTGGAGCAAATCCACAGGCCTTCCGCTCTACAATGCCATTGTGTGGATGGATGTCCGCACAAGCTCTATTTGCAGGTCTCCTTTTATCCATCTGTCACTTTGTGTTAACATCTTCATGTTGTTTAGGTTCTGATTCTGTTTGATGCCTCCCCTCTTCAGGAGACTGGAAAGTGAGCTATCGGGTGGCAGAACCCACTTTGTGGAGACATGTGGCTTACCAATCAGTACCTACTTCAGTGCTCTGAAGTTACTATGGTTGATGGAGAATGTTGATGCTGTCAAGGATGCAGTCCGGGCTGGTGATGCATTATTTGGCACAATTGACACCTGGTTGATCTGGAACCTCACTGGAGGCATTGGTGGGAAAGACCGTGATGGAAAGGAGTTAGTTGGGCAGCATGTCACAGACTGCTCGAACGCAGCACGTACAATGCTTATGAATCTAAAGGCACTTGACTGGGACAAGCCTACACTTGAGGCATTAGGCATTCCTGCCGGCATCTTGCCAAAGATTATCAGCAACTCGGAGAAAATTGGTGTGGTTGCCAGTGGATTCCCTTTGGCTGGTGTTTCCATCTCAGGCTGTCTAGGAGATCAGCATGCTGCGATGCTTGGGCAGCTATGCCAGAAAGGTGAAGCAAAAAGCACCTACGGAACTGGTGCCTTCATCCTTCTCAACACAGGGGAGGAGGTTACACAGTCCACCCACGGTCTTCTTAGCACCATTGCTTACAAGCTTGGCCCAGATGCACCCACTAATTATGCTCTAGAAGGGTCGATTGCGATTGCTGGTGCAGCAGTTCAGTGGTTGAGGGACAGCCTTGGAATCATTTCCTCAGCATCAGAAATTGAAGGGTTGGCTGAAAGTGTGCAGGATTCAGGTGGCATATACTTTGTGCCAGCATTCAATGGACTGTTCGCGCCATGGTGGAGGGATGATGCAAGGGGGATCTGTATCGGAATCACAAGGTTCACAAACAAGGGGCACATTGCTCGAGCAGTGCTCGAGAGTATGTGCTTTCAGGTCAATGATGTCCTCAACTCCATGCATAAGGATGCCGGGGAGTCAGGAGAAGTGAAGAGTGCAGAAGGGGAGTTCTTGCTGCGTGTCGATGGTGGTGCTACCATTAACAACCTTCTCATGCAGATTCAGGTTAAAAAAAATGAGTCTACTTTGCAGTTCCTTTTCTTCTGAAGAAATACGGTTGCAGAATACATATATGTTTGTGGTTCATGACATAGCATTATGATTAAACATGTAATTACATATTCTAGGGGGGGAAGGGAGCAGTTAATACACACTAATCTTTCTGAAAGAAACTCCCAGTTATTATTTTTCTCGAGGAACTGCCAATTAAATCTAAAATGCAGGAAACCCAAGTTTACCTACTCCATTGAACTGCAAAAACGTCTTACATTAGTGTACAGAGGTATTACTAAATAGTTTCACTTATTTTGTATAATATACAACCTCGTTACATTGCTGAGCTGGTGTTTGTAGTAATGATTCAAGTGTAAAACCTGTGCCTTCCAGTTTAAGACTTCATTGCACAACCTGTGCTTGTTAAATAGTTCTTGCAGGTGTAAAATCACTTCAAGTTTTCATCAGATCGCTAACAATTGTATGTAACCACCTGCAGGCTGATTTGTTGGGTAGCCCTGTTGTCAGACCAGCCGACATCGAGACAACAGCCCTCGGGGCCGCATACGCAGCAGGGTTAGCTGCCGGAGTCTGGACGAAGGAGGAAATATTTGCAGGCCTGCACAAGGAGAACACGACGGTGTTCCGCCCCAAGTTAGATGACGCACACAGGAAGAAGAGAGGAGACTCCTGGTACAAGGCGGTTTCAAGGTCATTTGATCTTGCCGATCTTTCTCTGTAGATTGTCCCACCTTGTTGCACGGTAAATTGGATCTGTGTGTGCCAGTGTGGTGTATCAGTTAACCCTTGTTTGTCTTGCCATTGAATAAATGGAATGTTGTGCATTATTAGTTCTGTGGGATTTTTCTTCGGTTTTATAGGAAGAATAGGAGATACTTGTCCTTATATGTCTATAAGTACAGGAACATCTGGATTCTTCAGAAAGAAATATTTGTGGAGTATTCTGGTATATTTTCATGGTTAGCCTCAAGCACATGTAACATGTTTGTGTCCAGGTGCTCCAAGCTAGGGATAAATAAATTTGAGTTCCATGATATGTCTTGAAGAGTACAATGTGAAGTACTCCCTTTGTAGTAAAGAAATATACGATCGATTTAGATCACTACAGAGGGAGTAACAAACAACTTTGTAGTGAGGCTTTCATAGATCAGCAGAAGCATGCATCCTGAGTTGCCCATTACACAAGGGCACATCCCTAGTTCCCTACTCCTCGTTGACGGTGGAACATGGCAAAGTATTTGTAAATCTCTAGTTGGTATATATAAGAAACTGTTGTCATGCAAGTCTCACCCGTAGAAAAAGGCTGGCCAAGATGAAGGAATTACATAAAAACAGTAGAAATTAGTGAATGCAACACTTTTTCGAACCCACAGAACATTTTCCTCTCTCTCGATGAAACACAATATACATTTGGCGCAGAAGGTATTGCTATTCACACGCACTCAGCAAAATTCGGCGCGAGGTATCTTCCAGGAAACCCGCTCGCAAAATTCGGCGCCGAAAGCCTTCAACCGTAGGCAGCTCAGAAGAAGAAAAGGCCAGCAGAGCACTCTTAGCCCAAAAGGACTCGCCTACCTTGCAGGAAATTGGCGCTGCGATTGTTCATAAATCACCCACCGGAGGTGGCACAACGTCCCCTGCAGCCTGCACACACACGCACTCAGCAGCACAGCTCCCAAGCGATCGATGGCGACGGCCGTTGGCGTTGGCCGCGGTCGGCTACCAGTACCACCGATGCCGGCCGTTCCACCCGGCGTCGTCGACCGGCGGCGCAACCACGCGCTGCCCTTGTGCACTCTCACTGCCAGCGTCACCTGCACGGCGGAGCTGAGCCTTCTGGGCAGGTTCCTGTCCGGCATGCTGCCCGGACAAGGCGATGGAGACGCCTATCAGGCTCTGAGGAAATATCGAGCCCATCTGCTCCTGCTCGGGACTCTTGCGGCGAGCGTGCTGTATCCAACGGCCGGCCTCTGGCGAGGCGAAGCTCAGCACAAGCTGTGTTTCCTGATCTTGGCCGTCTGCGTCACCACAATCTTATTTCTGTTTAGATTTTTGAAAGATTTCATTCGCTCCTGGGCTAGTAATTAACCATCCAAAAACTTTAATTCGTCCAAAAATTAGATATCAAAAGTGGCATAGAACTCACATTTTATTGGTAAAATTAATGATCAAAGTTAGACATAAATATATACGTGGCATTGTATACAAAACGAAGGGAGTACGAAATATACATCATATGAAATTATATTTTTGATGATTATAATGATATAGATTTACTATTCTAAATTTTCACAACACTTTTTGAAAACTTGGTCAAAGTTTACATTGCTTGACTTTACCAAAAGTTTACATCTTGGGTCTTCCCGGATAGGACGATGGCGGCACTCTGCGTCGTGTGCCCTCTTGAGGTCATTTTCTTAGTGCAGGATCCGGCTGGGAGCAGTGGCTGTGATATTGGTGTTGGTTGCACTAATAGAAAACAGGGCTTTGGTTCGGGCCTGGTCAGCCCATTAGTCCTGATTCTTCACGAACCGGGACCCATGGGGGGCATTAGTCCCGGTTCATGAGCCCAGGGGGCCGGCCGGGGCCTCGTGGGCATTGGTCCCGGTTCGTCTGGATCCATTTGTACCGGTTCTAGGCATGAACCGGGACCAATGGGCCGCGCTCCTGGCCCACAGCCATTGGTACCGGTTCGTGCCTAGAACCGGGACAGAAAAGGGGGGCTTTAGTACCGGTTCCTGCCACGAACCGGGACAAATAAGTTGCCTATATATACCCGTCGCCGCGGCAGAGCACTCCACAATACTCTATTTTTTTGGCCGGCGAGGGGAGGGCATTTGGGTGCTCTAGCTCACCTCCTATGCACATGAGGTGTTCGATGAAATGCCCGAGGCACACTAGTTAAGCTTTCTCCTCTCGAAGCTCGACCTCGGAGCTCCATTTTTCCCGAGATTTGTCTAGATTTAGCGGTCCGTCATGCCCCGTCCCCGTTTTCATCGCCGTCGATCGCCCGCGCCGATCTCGTCGCCGGCACCATCGTGGTGAGCCTCTTGTTCTTATCTTCTTTCTGATTTTCTTACTTTAGATAGATACTTGTCTGATTTTCTTACTTTAGATAGATACTTGTCTGATTTTCTTACTTTTGACACACATAATTATATATAATGCACGCAGATGAACCGGCAATGGATGTACGGTGACAGGCACACCTCCGAGTACATTAAGGGCGTGCATGATTTTCTCGAAGTGGCTGAGGCAAACAAGCAGAATGGTTTTATGTGTTGTCCATGCCCTAAATGTGGGAATACGAAGTCTTACTCTGACCGGAAAATCCTTCACACCCACCTGCTTTACAAGGGTTTCATGCCACACTATAATGTTTGGACGAGGCACGGAGAAATAGGGGTTATGATGGAAGACGGCGAAGAAGAAGAGGACGATGACAACTATGTGCCCCCTGAATACGGTGAAGCTGCAACGGGGGGAGCTGCTAAAGATCAAGAGGAACCAGACGATGTGCCCGATGATGCTGCAACGGGGGAAGCTGCTGAAGATCAAGAGGAACCAGACGATGTGCCCGATGATGATGATCTCCGCCGGGTCATTGTCGATGCAAGGACGCAATGCGAAAGTCAAAAGGAGAAGTTGAAGTTCGATCGCATGTTAGAGGATCACAAAAAAGGGTTGTACCCAATTGCAAAGATGGCAACACAAAGCTCGGTACCGTACTGGAATTGCTGCAGTGGAAGGCAGAGAATGCTGTGCCTGACAAAGGATTTGAGAAGCTACTGAAATTTTTTAAGAAGAAGCTTCCAAAGGATAACGAATTGCCCGACAGTACGTACGCAACAAAGAAGGTCGTATGCCCTCTAGGATTGGAGGTGCAGAAGATACATGCATGCCCTAATGACTGCATCCTCTACCGTGGTGCGTACAAGGATTTGAACGCATGCCCGGTATGCGGTGCATTGCGGTATAAGATCAGACGAGATGACCGTGGTGATGTTGACGGCGAGCCCCGCGGGAAGAGGGTTCCTGCGAAGGTGATGTGGTATGCTCCTATAATACCACGGTTGAAACGACTGTTCAGAAACAAAGAGCATGCCAAGTTGATGCGATGGCACAGCGAGGACCGTAAGAAAGACCGGAAGTTGAGAGCACCCGCAGACGGGTCGCAGTGGAGAAAAATCGAGAGAAAGTACTGGGCTAAGTTTGCAGGTGACCCAAGGAACGTATGGTTTGCTTTAAGCGCAGATGGCATTAATCCTTTCGGGGAGGAGAGCAGCAATCACAACACCTGGCCCGTGACTCTATGTATGTATAACCTTCCTCCTTGGATGTGCATGAAGCGAAAGTTCATTATGATGCCAATTCTCATCCAAGGCCCTAAGCAACCCGGCAACGACATTGATGTGTACCTAAGGCCATTAGTTGAAGAACTTTTACAGCTGTGGATTGGAAACGGTGTACGTGCGTGGGATGAGCACAGATAGGAGGAATTTGACCTGCACGCGTTGCTGTTTGTAACCATCAACGATTGGCCCGCTCTCAGTAACCTTTCAGGATAGACAAACAAGGGATACCACGGATGCACGCACTGTTTAGCTGACACCGAAAGTATATACCTGGACAAATGTAGGAAGAATGTGTACCTGGGCCATCGTCGATTTCTTCCGACCAACCATCAATGTCGAAAGAAAGGCAAGCATTTCAAAGGCGAGGCAGATCACCGGAAGAAGCCCGCCATGCGTACCGGTGATCACGTACTTGCTATGGTCAATGATTTACACGTAATCTTTGGAAAGGGTCCCGGCGGACTAGCTGTTCCGAATGACGGTGAGGGACGCGCACCCATGTGGAAGAAGAAATATATATTTTGGGACCTACCCTACTGGAAAGACCTAGAGGTCTGCTCTTCGATCGACGTGATGCACGTGATGAAGAACCTTTGCGTGAACCTGCTAGGTTTCTTGGGGGTGTATGGGAAGACAAAAGATACAGCTGAGGCACGGGAGGACCTGCAACGTTTGCACGAAAAAGACGGCATGCCTCCAAAGCAGTATGAAGGTCCTGCCAGCTATGCTCTTACCAAAGAAGAGAAGGAAATCTTCTTTGAATGCCTGCTTAGTATGAAGGTCCCGACTGGCTTCTCGTCGAATATAAAGGGAATAATAAATATGCCAGAGAAAAAGTTCCAAAACCGAAAGTCTCATGACTGCCATGTGATTATGACGCAACTGCTTCCGGTTGCATTGAGGGGGCTTCTACCGGAAAACTGCTAATGGAAGACTTTCTCTCTACAACTATTATGATGATGCCTTTGATCTAGAATATCACTGCAGTTACATGTGAAGAAATGAAATGCATGTTGTAACAGACGAGTTTCCGTGTGAAATGATGATACCATGCCAATTTGCAACCTTATCGGAGTTCATTTGAAATGCTTTTCAGTTTCCGGGTCTTATAGCTCAAAAAAGCAGTAAATGCATGAAAAATAACAAATGAAGCCAGAAAGGGTTGAAAATTGATGATGTTGCTTTGAATGGTGCATTTTGAACACACAAGAAGTCTGGAGTTCAAATAAGTTCAAAAAAATGAAATCCCTTTTGTAACAGATGAGCTTTCGTCCGAAACCCTGATACTTCGAAAGAGATTGTCCGTTTTGTACACGAAGTGCATCTAGTTTTTGCCGTAACCCTCTCAACTTTCTTGCACATGCTATGTGGCTAAAATGATGATACCATGCCAATTTGCAACCTTATCGGAGTTCATTTGAAATGCTTTTCAATTTCCGGGTCTTATAGCTCAAAAAAGCAGTAAATGCATGAAAAATAACAAATGAAGTCAGAAAGGGTTGAAAATTGATGATGTTGCTTTGAATGGTGCATTTTGAACACACAAGAAGTCTGGAGTTCAAATAAGTTCAAAAAAATGAAATCCCTTTGTAACAGATGAGCTTTCGTCCGAAACCCTGATACTTTGAAAGAGATTGTCCGTTTTGTACACGAAGTGCATCTAGTTTTTGCCGTAACCCTCTCAACTTTCTTGCACATGCTATGTGGGTGAAATGATGATACCATGCCAATCTTCAACCTTTTCGGAGCTCATTTGAAATGCTTTTCAATTTCCGGGTCTTATAGCTAAAAAAGCAGTAAATGCATGAAAAATAATAAAATGCATACAACTCTAATATCTGTTATGATCAAATAAAAAACTAAAATCAATTAAAATATTCTGTTATGATGAACTAAAATAAAACTATAATATTCTTCAATAGCAAAAAGAATCAGCTAAAAAGCTTTTATAAAACTATAATAGCAAAAGGAATCAACTAAAAAGCTTATATAAACCTGTAGTATTTTTGAAACTAAAATTATATAAAATTTATGCAACTTATATTAACAAAGTATTTTTTGTTCAACACATTAATAGCAAAAAGAATTTAATAGCAAAAAAATTTAACAAAATTTGGTTTTGATTAAAACAGATATTTAAAATAACCTAAAATACCAAATTGAGTATAATGATAAAACACAGTAATATTAAATAGCAGGAAAAAGAATCACTCAAAAATCTATTTTTATAGTAAATTTATTCATAAAACTAGTGATTCACATACATTTATAAAAATTCAAAATTTAAAACTAATGGTACTAACAGAAAGTTTATAATTTTTGTGACCTAAAAGCAAAAAGAAATCACCAAAAAACTATAAGTATTTAGTTTTAAGTAGAAATAAAAAAATAAAAAGGAAAAAAAATGCCACCTACTGGACCTCCACGGCCTAAATACGACTAGAAACCCTACAATGGGCCAGGATTCAGGCCCGCAGAAGGCCCAATAGGCCCAACAGGCATGGCAAAGTAGAGATTAGGCCCGTAAGCCTGCAATAGAGAGGAGCTCGAGAGGGCGGCGGCAGCAAAGCTTATAAACCACCCCGAGCCCCTCTCAACTAGCAAGGTGGGACTAAACTTCCCACCGCACCGTGCCAGCACAAGGCCTATGGTCCCGGTTCGTGCCACCAACCGGGACCGTAGGTAGGCATTAGTACCGGTTCGTGGCACCAACCGGTACCAATGCCCACCTATGGTCCCGGTTCGTGCCACCAACCAGGACCATATGCCTCAGTTTCCCGCCCTTTGGGCTACCGAAAAGAGACCTTTGG